>NC_070597.1:19685377-19915377 GCF_027409825.1 Scomber japonicus
CTCCTCTGATGGTTCTCTGATATCCACCGTGTTGTTGTGATATTTAGTCAGAGTTAAATCCAGTAACTATTACATCATGCAAACTAATGTCTTTCCTAACCTGGCACCATTATCCTACACAGGGCCCATGCATGTACTTTGAAATGGCCTCAAACACAGTCACATATGCCGAGAGGAAAAATTCCCAATTCACATACTTGCAGGAAAGACACGTACACATGCGTCGACTCATCCCCTATCTTTTTTTTTTTTGGGTCCAAGCCGTCATTTTCGGTCCAAATCTGCCATCTTCCCTTTTGTCTATTTCCTCCCACACACACGTAGTGCCATTTTTGTGCCCAAGCTGCAATTTTGGGTTGAAGCCCAACCTTTTCCTTTTGTCTCCCCCCAAATACTTTTGAATATACATGCTGGTCTATTTAATGTTGCACAGGAGTGAATACTGCCAACCTCTACTATTCAGAACTCCAAAACCCTTCAACCTTTAGTAGTTATTGAAATGGTGATTTAGGTTGTAGTCCAAATTGATAATTTAATATATCTGATGAGACTAAATTAATTAAGTGTCCATCAATTTTCCCTTTCGAAAGGCGATGCACCAATGGAAGTTCAATTCTATTATTTACACTACCATAAACATTGATTATCTATTATTGATAGCCTTTTTAAGCTGGTGCACCAACAAACAGCAATGTAAAAATGATCTAGCCTACGTGCCACAGTATTCAGTATATTTCAGAAGCCTTAATTGCAACAGTGAAATGACATACAATGCAGTATTCAACACCACACAGCAAGGCCACAGGAGCTCCTATCACACTCTGAATCAGGCGGTCTGCTGTATATTTGGGAGCCACGAGCAGCACGGCTTAAAATGAATTTGAAAATCCTAAAAAAAAAACTGTGATCTCTCCAAATAGCTCTGCAGCAGTTCCTTGTCGCTGCACTGTTAATGTATATAATGTACTCATAAGTGGAAGGTGTTGGGCTCGAGGGGATAGAGTGACAATGTTAAACAAATTGGACAAAAGTAGCAGGCAAAAGGTGAAGAATTGAATATACATCATAACTCTAGCTACTAAATGATACTGATGATACCAACAAATAATACCAACAGCAAGCTCACACTCTTTTTAATCAATGCTAATTCCTATCATTAATGCGACATGATTGCTAAAATGAAAAAAAGTTTTACCAAAGGAAACAGTGCTTTGATTTCTGAGTCTGTCTCTCTGTGTTTGTTGATATTACTGTTTAACCGCCGCTCAGAAGTTATGAAGTGAATAACAATGTGTGTGTGTGTGTGTGTGTGTGTGTCCTCAGGCATGCTGTTAAATCTCTCTGCTGTCAAATACAACCTGAGCTCTATAGACAGTATCTGAGTATGAAATAAACAACTTGCAACAAGGCCCTGAGTCCCTTTAAGCAATAATCATTTCTATACTTTTTGAACAACAACAAAAAAAAAAAAAAAAAAAAAAAAAGTACCTGGAGGAATAATGTGAAATAATGAGAGATATTTCACATCAGAAATCTAGGTAGTGTTCAACTAAGACCGTGGGAAATTCACATCAAAACCATTTGGGCTCTGCTGATCCCCAGCCTTGCCACTTTTTATTCCGACTGAATAAAACGAGGTATACCTATGGGCTCAGTCAATATCTGTGTGTCTCTAAACAACAAAGACATTAGAAATCTCCGGATCAGATAGGGCCGCGAAGCAATAAAACACAGCTGATGGTAATCTTTGAACATAAAACATGACCGTCTCAAGCTCAAAAACTCATCCTCCCCTCCCAAAAATAAAATCACATCTCAATGTTTTCTGTTTGTATCCTGAAAGAGCCCTGATGTTTGTTTCAAAAAGCTGAAATGAGAGCAGAGAAATGGGGTGATGAATGACAGGAAATGGGGGCATCGGAGGTTCAACAGGCGTGCGTCACCTGTTGTCAATTTCAAATGGTGGGGCAGAAAATGCACAGTCGGTGTTTCAGGCCCTCCGAATCCCTAAACAATCCCGACTGTCCTCGACACGCCAGCCCATTCATCACCTCTATTTATTTAGGCGCCACGACTCTTAAATAGGACATTATAAAAGAGGGAATTAATTTTAAGCGTGAAGAAACCCAATTAATTCTCAGTGAGAGGGAGCTAATCAGTTTGTCATTCTCTGGCCGTGCGTGTGTGCTTGCGTCGGCATGTGCGGCGTGCGTATATATGTGTGTGTGTGTGTGAGTGCACATGTGTGTAAATCTCTGCTCAAGCGTGCTAATTCGACGGTGGTCTATATTAGGCAGCGGCTGTGTGGCTACGTGCTAGCATTGCCAATTTGTTGAAATGGGCAAGTTCATCTTCTCTTACTGTTATTAACGTAGGGGCTCCATTAGGATGCACAGTCGTCTGCTTTCAGTGTTCACTCGCTCATGCCTGGACCTTACAGTATATGCAATGTTGTACTGTATAAGCCCACTTCCCCATCATGCTGACCTTTTTCTAGTCAAGGCCACCCAAAGGCTCGCTTCAGGCTTTGCATCGGCCAATAAATATGTGCAGGACAAGAGCTAATTAGAAGCTGCAGAAATCTCATCCACAAAATAAATGAGAAGAAATAGAGATCAGTACAGTGTAAAATGGCTATGGAGACATTTCAAGAGCTAAAGGGCAACATCAGAATGAGTTAGGTTTAGAGTTTAGTTTAATTGCACAAATGATTAAACAACAAAGACGAGAAATAGAAAATAACAACAAACAATGACATAAATTGGATTGCAGGCTAGAGAATTTATATTATTTCTAACAGTAGTGCACAATCGTGTGTGTGTGTGTGTGTGCAAGTATGTATGTGTGTCTACTTGCACTAAGCTTTTCTCCCCTGACACTCACAACCTGAACGGGAACTTGTTAGTGTTGAAGGTGATGGACTGGCTTACAATTTCCTTCAAGCCGGTGCAGTTTGGAGTTGAAAAGCTTTCAGTGGGAAAACCATAAAAACATCACAATAAACCTGACAGCTCAAGTCAGCAAAGTAGAGGCCTGACAGGCTGCTCTTGTCTGATTTAGGCTACAGCCTACATGGAGCCTTGAAGACATGGCTATGTGGCTCAGGCAGGGAGCCCCTAAGGCCATCTAACAATCAAAGATCAGGAGCAAAAGTGACCAGAATGCAATGCAATGTCCCATCAGGGGAGCTGGGTCAAGCAAAATCAGCAACATGTTTACAACCTTTCTGAGCTGGGAAATGCTGAAATATCACAGAACATCAGGGATCGACCAGTTTCATGTAGCTAATTACTAAACGGATAAATACTTCCATTACCTTGTGAAAGTACATTGTTCTTTTCATGGGTTTCACCTGGAAACTTCACAAGTTAAAGCACCTATGTCTAACCAATCAATTCAACAAATATTAAAGTATGGAAGGTTTAAAGGTACCCCGTGGAGTTTTTGAACAACTAGCTATAAAGGCTCTAAAACACTGTTTTAATCAGTGGCTCTTTGCTTTGCTATTTTCTTTGTCTGCAGTTGAAGTATGTGGCCGATTTGATGCTCATTCCTGCGGTCAATCTTGTGCTAATTCCACTGATTAACTGTTGGTGGCGGTAATGAGCCAAGAAACACAGCAAACACCCAGGAAAGGCAGACGACTGAGAGCTAGCAAACGCGGATGTAAACAATTCAGGTCTCAACATTTTTTTTAAAAGACATCAGCTTTGCAAATGTGTGGATTACGAGGAAGGAAAAGTATTCAGTATGTTTGTATGGTGTGTTGTGGTGATGAACATTGAATAGAAGCATGACTGTGTTTCAGAAAACTAACTTGTATTTTTATTTTAAGAATTAAGTTACTTGGCAGGTAATTTGTTTTTTTATGTAGGCACACACTGGAGCATTAGTCACTGCATTTATGAGGACTGAGGAAATTTTAGAAACACACTTACAAGAAGTCAGACAACATTCATCATACTTCCTCTGGGTATGTTTTCCTAAATAAATACAAAATTATATAACAAATCAAGTAAAACATGCATTTTAACTGGTTAAGTCATTTCTCTTCATAAAGTATGTTTTCTATGTACTAATTTGTACTATTCACAGACAGTTTAACTAAATGAAAGTAAGAGGGCTGACTGTGAAAGGTAGAAATAACTGAACTGAACTAATCCTATTCACAACACATCATCTCTCACTGTGATTAATAATGACAAATGTACTATAAACTATTCTCTGCAGTTAATATTACCATCCAGGTTGGATATTCTTTATGTAGCAATAACAAATGGTATCATTTACTGTATTTAATGCAAAAATATGACTGTGCAATATGGGTACAGAAAATACAAAGACAGTTTTACTTTTGTTGAAATTGTAAAACACACCAAGAGTCTGTAAGGATCAACTCAACAAATCAAACATTGAGAATATTTTTATATTTCACTCCATATAACAGCAGCTTCATCATCTACTGTACTAATAACAATCCCTCATGTTTTATTTAAAAATTAAAAAAAACAAGCTCAGTTTAGCTTTTATTGTGAATAGTGATTATTATGTAATCTGTTGCATACATTCAGAGTTAATGTATCTTATGTATGGTAAGGTTTAATGACCTAGTATGGCTGAAAATGGGGCCAAATCAGAGCAGTGATGCAAAGTGCTGTTTGCTATCAGACATTTTGTTTGGCCTGAAGGGTTGCTTGGTATGATGTAATCGTCTACACTGCTGGAGTCATCACAGATAACCGCCATCCAAGTGATGCTGACCGAACGCTCTCTCGCATGAACACACACACACATGTTGTCTGAGGTCACTTTTGGGGACATTACATCAAATTAAATGTATTTCCAGGAGACTTACCCTAACCCTAATCATATCTACTACTTGCCAAGCCCTTAGCCTAACTTTAAACACTGGCCCAATAATCAGATCTTTCCCAATTAGGGATATAGTTTTTGTCCCCAATTGGACAAGACATTGCCAATTTACTGGTCTTTAGTCTGAAATGTTTCCCTGAAAGTAGCATGGCAGACCACATACACAAACAATCACCTCCTTTTCACAACGCCTTACCCTCCTCCACTCCTATGCTCTCCCATCTTTTTAGAATCTCTGTGTGCCTCTTCCTATCCTTCTCCTCTGTTAAATGATCTGATCTGAGCTGCGCTAATCTCAGCTGGCCTGAATAAAAAGGAGGATAAGAAAGCCATGGCTGAGCATCCCCCACCCCTTTCGAAAAAGACACACAAGAAAGAAGGAGAGCAAGATCTGCAGTAGTATACCTGACCCAAAACCTAATAACCTTCATTAGACGGGATACATGCAATGAATGGGGTGAAAGGAAATGAGGTCAAGACGAGGGAAAGAGAATATGAAAAGTGTGTTCAGACGGAGAGACAAGGGGCAAGAAGAGGACAGGAAGAGAGAGCTGATGCTCACAGGGTCATACAGCTGCAGCATTTACACTCACAGTGAAAACTCTTCTCAACAGAAGTACTTAACTCACTTGATCTGGGGTCAATGTCAGAAGAAATTAAAACACCTTTTATTTTCTATAGCTACCTTGACCTCATCAGGGTGCTGTGGCCTCTGTACTTGGGATCTTCTCATTAAATAAACCTCTGTTGTGATTATAAGTTGGCGTCTGGTGGAGTGGAGGTCTGTATCTCTAAGTGGCAGCATAACAAGGATACTTTCTGTATGGCAGGAGATACAGACTCAACTTACTGTAAACACAACTAGAGCTGAAACATTAAGTCAGTTAATTGGTTTATTGCCAACTATTAAATTAATTGACAACTATCTTCATAATCAATTCATTGTTTGGAGCCATCCTTGAAGGAAAAATGTCACATTTTCTGTTTCCAGCCTCTCCAATGTGAATGTTTTCTGGTTTCTATGACAGTAAACTAAATATTTTTGAGTCATGGACTTTTGATCGGGACAGAAGACGACATTTGATATGGCATCTTGGGCTTTGGAAAACAGTGGCAAATATTTTTCATGGTTTTCTGGTATTTTATTGACCAAACAACTAATAAAGAAACAAATTGACAGATTAATCGATAATGAAATAATCATTAGTTGCAGTCCTAAAGACAACTTTGATAATACATCCTTATTTACTTGTTTATTCATTTGCATTTCTTTGTTTCAAGGATTTCAATCTGCACAACTGTATCTCACAACCGTATCTCACGGATAAATGTTTAAGTCTAATTTATTTGCTGCTCTTGTGGCCAAAAAAAGCAAGTAAATTCAACAAAAAAACACTTACAGTAAATCATGTTTTTAGAGGTCATTTTAGAGCTATGTTTGCTTTGATCTCAGAGTTAAAAATATCTGAAAATATTTGAAAAAGAAGACATTCCTGAAAGTTGTCCAACATATCTCATCCAAACTGAAACTAGTGTCACTGTCACTATTACAGTTTGCATTTTGCCCCCAAATACAGTTCAGTCTAATTTAATTCTTTTTGATGTAAATACTTCTTTGAACTTTATATTTCCTCAAGTTAAATCCTGGGTACTGTCTCCTTTCCAATTCAATAGAAACATATATTAGAAAATGAAATGTTCATGTCTTCAGGATATGGAGTAATATCATGTACTGTGATGTTAAATAAAACCTAATGGCTGGCAGTTCTTAATGTTCATATTACGACTGGGATTTCACAGTGAGCAGGACAGCGCGGCTTGAAAGGAAAATTCTTTCATCTTTTTTTATTCATGGCAGAAGGGAGACCCAGTCGCAGGGTATCAAACGTTCATTTAAGCATCTTAAACTGGGTGAGGCCTCAGCCAGAATATGGTCAATACGGGGGGCTACTATGTAAATCCAAATGCAGCCTGGGTCTCTATCTGTCTCTCTGACTCACTTCAACACAGCTGCTCCTCAACAGGAAGAGACATAGCTGAGAGATGGGGAAAAGAAGGAAGAAAAGAAGTGTGAGGGAGGACTGATATAGACATCACAAGCTGTGCTGTCCACTCTGAACTGAGGTGAAAAAAAAGATACGAGAAGAGAGAAAGAGAGAGAGACGAGTTAAGAAGCGTGAGCACATGAGAGCGGCAGATGGACCAATAGAAAAGAGAGAAACAGGAGTTTATAGAAGAGGCTAAATCTGGCCCGTGGTACAGACGTAGACTCTTTGTCACTGCCGCATCACACAGCCAGCTCCATGAGCACTTGGATCACACATTTTTTGGTTATGTAGCATTATTACTTTGAAACGCTGCAGTGATGAGAATGTTAAAGTGCAGTCTGTCAGCTTTAATTTTGGGGTGTTTTCATCAAAACTGGATGAACATTAGGGGAACTAAAGCCCTGACTTAGTGCATGTTCTCCAAGTCTACATATCCAAGAAGTATTGGGACAGATTAAGATTAGGTTTACATTCAAAAAATTGTCACTTTCCACAAGTGAGAGCCAAAATTTTAATATACAGCGACAGAATTTGCCAGTATGAAGACAGGGAATTAATTGACAGTCATCTGGTACAGTAGTTATGGATTATCGCAGCACATGGCAATGTTTTCATTTATTTATGCATGAGTCTGTGCTTCCATGAAGCTAAATGACAGTGATTTAAGATAGTTTTGTTGTCGACTAGCAGCTAATGCATCTCTATGATCATTTAGTTTTCACTGAATCCCTACTCTGGACAGAAATTGTTCAGTCATAGCTTAGCAACTATGAGTAGTGCAGCAGTTCTGTCAAACTTTGGATTTCTCCACATGCCAAAGTGGTGTGGGTTAAACAGCAAATTTCATCTGCTCCAACGTACACTGCAACATGTCCAGCTAACTAGCTTGGGGTAGCCCATGTTACTTCTAAAGCTAAACTGTGTAAATACGTTAGTTTCTTAGGTTACAGGTTACATTTTTTGTTATTCATGACTAACACATCCACTGTAATATTTCCTCACTGTGTGGAAGCTAGTTCTGGAAGCTATAAAAGTTTAGGGTGGTGTTAGCAGCAATGTTAACATTACCTGAGATAGTGTTACGTTAGCCAAACTCATTAATTAGTCATGCCTTTTCTTTAATAACCATAACATCAGTACACACAGTCACTAACTGTGTATCTGTAAGTATCTAAACTAAGCAGCCAAACAGCATTATGCTAATGCAAAATAGCTTTTTTCGACTTCTGTCTGAAATTAAGGACCCATTGTTGGCAAAAAGCATTGCTAAGACATTCGAGTAGTAAATGTGCCGTTGGTATTATTGTAAACTGTGTATGTGACACATGAAAATGGAATGCCAGACAGTAGCAAGACTGGAAAAAAGCACTTTCAGCAAGTAAGAACTGTTTAACAGACTTCTACTGCACAGCTTCAAAAGCATCATGAATGACTGGAGCAGTCACTGCCTCATTGAGCTCAGTAGTAGGAGCAACAGAGATGAGATGTATGACTTCAACATCCACCTCCGTAGCAGTAACATTAACATTTAATACTGGTTTTATAGTTGTACTGTACTGTAGGTATTTAAACCTTCATTCAAAATAGTAACCGAAACACAGATTTGCATTATGCTGCTGTGTTCAAAGACATTAGAGAAAATGTGTTATAGTCTGGACACAAATCTGGACATACAGCAGAGATGTTTATATGTATTCTCATAAAACACAAAAATGATTCAAGGAAAAGTAAATGTAATAAGGCCTAGAAAGGCTTTTGTACTTGGTACATGCATAAACACTTCAAAGCAGCATCACCTGCATTATTCTGAGAAGAATAGCATGCATTATGCAGTATTTTGGCTTTTCAAGGGTCACATTCACTTGCATTACACAGCAAAGACAACAGGCATTTTACTGGCATATGGGTTCATGTTCTCTCGGTTATTACCGCATCTCCGCTCTGAACAGAGGAGATTCTGAGTCGGTGGCTTGTAATTGTTGTTCTTGTTCTTGATGTTGTTTATGGTTAATTAATGAGCTCGCGGATCAAAGAGAGAATCCTTGATCCCACTGGAAGTTTTGACCCATATCTCTTCTCTATCCTCCAACAGCAGCCTCCCTCCTTCAACTTATCAATACAACACAGCAGATATAAAAATACACCGTGGGAAAACAAAACAAAATATATATTTATATATGTATCTGCTGTAACTGCATAGTCACAAGCAGTTTTTAAATGGGTGAGCAAACTTGGAAAGACACATAATTGGTGGTGGTGAGGAGGAGGTCTGGGGGAAATGAATTTCCTGCATTTCTACACCATCTAACCTCGTGGATTAAGTCAGGAAACATCAACCTGCACTAGAATAGATTAGTTAGATTGAGAATGCTGTGAAAAGCAATATTGCATCAAGAACGGTATATAATTGGATGGATCAGGACAGGAAATGATGATCAGAAGAACAGCTATTTCACATCTGAAATTATACTTGTAAAAAACAGCATACAATGGTTGCAGGCTGCAGGCTACTGAGTCATCTTCAAGGTTAAACAATGGCTGAATGAAATAGCCTTTCAACACATCACAATATCATTTGGATGATTAAAGCTGGTTAAACAAAGTTAAGCCTGACAGTTGCTATTCTCAATACTCACCAGAGTATCTTCAACATCTGACTATTGCAACAAAGCACAAACAATGTGGATGAATGAAATGGCCTCAAAGCAACAATCTAATTCCAAACCCACCGGTTTATTTTACCCACAGCTTCTAGTGGGAGTTATTTTAAACAGTACCGACAGCTAATGCATGTTTAAATCGAGGTCTAGACCTTTCTGTGAAACCCCTCTTTGGAGTAAACTTGTGCCTCTGATTTGCCCACTATGAGAAAAAATGAGAGAATAATCACAATAATGAAAGCACAAAGCAGAGCGACTGGATGAGAGATCATTACACGGAGCGGTGCGTCCTTGTATTTAGAAAATATTCCATCCAAAGTTTGACTCAAACTTCAACTAAAGCAATGTAGTCTGTAGAAGTCTAAATAAGTCACTTTCCAGCACAGAAGCTTGACTTAAGTTTCTGTTCATTCAGAAACTTTGGCGTTGTGAGAAAAAACTTTGGCGTCTGTCAGTCTGCTCCGATCAATCAAATGTATGATTTTTTTAATCGCTTGCTTTTTCTCTTGCTTTTTTAATATAGGCTGCTTAAATATAATCACCTGATTGCAAGGACTGTATGATGATCTATATATTATCTTTAAAAAGACAAAAACCATAAATTTGGGGACGCATTTGCTCCACTTCCTCTGTTGCTCAGGCGCCTGTGGTCACAAGCCCCCTAATGTACTTAGAGTCTGTTAGCTTACTGGATATGAGTCAGACATCTGCTGGAGAATTTGGGTTAGGATGATCCAGCCTCTGAGCTATAGACGAGTCAGTTTACAGTACTACTATATGATGTAATGAGGCCTCAATTTGGAGCAAAAATGACTCTCCACTAAATCTAAATTACCTTAATTATCATAGGCAGCTTCTTATGATTTAAATGTGAAGGTTCTTGGAGTAAGACTATTCCATAGCAGACAGTGGGCAGACGTACTGCATTTGCATGGGCTTGAGAGAGTTATTTCACACATGCTGCAGAGATTTCTGCCTTTTTTCATCCACAGTCAAACCCATTTTGTTCACGAGCCAAATGGACAAATTACAAAACGAGTATTAGTTTGCACAGTGATGTTATCTCTTCAGACCATTCTGTTGGATCTCTGCTCTAATTAGCTGATTAACCCGTTTTATTCTGAAAATCTGTCTGTTATTTCTGGAGGCTACAGTAAACTATAATATAGACCTGCTGTTCAGACACATATTGATAAGTCATACTAATCACTTCATTTATCTTTACAGCTTTTCAGGCAATTTTAAACACCCTATGTCATGATTCATTTAACTTCAATCTAAAAGGGAGGCACCTGCAGCAGTTGTATTTTCTCTTATTATTCCACAAGGCCTCATTATATTTTCTACACATGCATGTAAATTAAATGGGCGACATGGAGGAGCAGTGTTTAGCGCTGTTGCCTCACAGCAAGAGGATGCTGAGCCGACTCTGGGCCTCTCTGTATGGAGTTTATATGTTCTCCTCATGTCTGTGTGGGTTCTCTCCAGGTACTCCGGCTTAGGTTAGGTTAATTGGTGACTTTACATTGCCTGTAGATGTGAATGTGAATTGTCATCTGTCTTTATACTATATGTTAGCCCTGTGATTGACTGGCAACTACAGCAGTGGTCTCCAACTCTGCTCCTGGCCTGCATATTTTAGGTATCTCCCCACTCTAACACACCTGATTCTAATAATTAACTCGCTATCAAACCCTTGACAAACTTCAGCTGCTTGATAACGAGTTAATTATTAGAATCAGGTGTGTTAGAGAGTGGGGAGATACCTAAAACATTTGGCCAGTAGCTCTCCAGGAGCAAGGTTGGAGACCACTGCTCTAGAGCATAGGTGGTAAAAGAAAATGAAAAAGTGAAGGTAAACTAAATTATCTGTTTTAGTCTTATTTCTTTTGATAAGTCTTTTCCAGCAAGGGTTTGCTCAGTTGTCAAAATGAGAACTAAACATGGAACCTCAGACACATGACAACAGATGCTCGTGTATATGATTGTGAGTTTAATTATAAATCTGATAGTCTGTCCCTGACATCATTTTGATTGATTTCATTAAGGTTTTTCTCAATTAGCATTCAGCACAGTTTTAGCACTAAATTTGTTTTTCTACAACATACCGTGACTTCCCTCAAAAAGAGTCTTTGAACGTCTCTTTAACAACTGCCACGAATGGCTTAAAAGGTTCCTTGTGAGTTTGAACATCTGAAGAGGAGAGGCTGTTATTCCCCTCGTCTCTGTTTCATCTCAAAGCACGAGTGATAAAGCCTCTGTCTCATAAACTTCCTCTGTAAAAAAAAAAAAAAAAAAAAGGGCACAATATACTGCACAGTAATAATAACAAAATGCCAAATCCATGCAGCTATTTCTGTTTGAGAACTGATTAAAAGTGTAATGAAAAATCAACAGTCATATCCCAGCGAGGCCTGTACAGTAAGTTCAGAGAGCTGGTGCTGTACTGTAAACCTTCTGGATGACACCAACAGCCTGTGTGCACTGATAAGAGGATGTGTTACATCACTAACTGCCTGCCCTTTCCCTCATCACTCCAGACTCACAGATCAATGTCATGCAGTTTTTGCTGTGTCCCAGAAACCTCAGCGGCCATGTTCACTGCATTGTGCAATTTGTTTTTCATTACTCACAGACAATGTATAGTACCATGCAATAAAGCTGGAAATTAAAACGCTGTCCACAAAGGAAGAAGAGAATATGACCATTATGCCTCCATCCCCTTGAGTTTCCTATACTGTAGTTTCACTGTCTTTCTTTGTTGCTTTTATCCGTCTATGCATTCATCTGTCATTTGCTTGCTTTTTTTCCCACTGTATTTTATTTCAGACAGGCCTCTGTTCCACAGGGAAATGTTAAAGTGCCCACCTACTCTCGATAGCTTCTTAAACCCACTTAGATCAGACATCCATGCAGTCTCATGTGAGAAATCCCACTCGTATGGATGTGAATTTGCACATCGCACATGGTGAATGTACGCACGCTTATGTGAACACACCTAATATTGCTTTTCTCACTGTCACAGCTGAGGAGTGAAGGAGGGGATGTGAAACCAGGAGTGACAAGCAGTGAGAGGAGAGAGCAGAAGAAGAAAGAAAAAGTGAGAAAGATGGCAGCAGGAGAAGACCCTGAAATCATTCACAGTTTAAAAAATGAACACGTCCTCCCAGAGTCCTTCCTGTACTGAACTATGGATTAGTCCATCTTGGTCTTAAGACACTCTGGACCCATACGAGTGATTAAAATGGCAAAAAAAAGTCACACTCGCATTTACACCTGATAAATATTCCAAATCACTTGACCTACAGTACAGGTGTCTGCAGGAAACCAGAGAGAAAGAACATAAAGACAAAACCAAAGAGTTCCTTTCTTTAAGCTGACAGTGGTAACTACTGAGTTGCACTTCTAACATAGTTAAAAAAGTTTCTTAATCAGTAAGTGCAAGTTAACCTGTAAAAATTCAGACATTTGACCTGAGGTTAAACTGTGTTCAATAAATCAGTGAGAAAGTAACCATACCACTAATCATGTTCTGTAGTAATTGGCAGATCCACCAGAAGGAAGTGCCAGGTTTAATGTGTAATGTGAGAGGGGTGTAGACGATTACCACTGCAGTCCCCTGCAGCTCTGCAGTATGTTTTAGGGCGTTTTCACACCTATAGTTCCTTTGCTTTGGTTTCACACGGCAAAATTTCAAGTGTCCCTCAGTTAATGGAAACCAAACAGAGCTGGTAAAGAAAGTAAAAATTAATAATATTGGGCTTAGATTCATCACGAAGACAGAAACACGACTCCAAATGAATATTAATGTAGCCCTGTGCTTGCTGATGTCTAAAATCCTGACTGTTTCTGAACCAGTACTGTATAATTATAGTAGAATTCTAACATAATAGACTCTGTGATATATATTTTTACCAATTCAAATCAGTCAAATAAGCACTTTTATATTTATGGCTTGTCAGCTTCACATTTGATTCCTTAAATGCAGCAATCAGTAGTTTCAAAAAGAAGCTGCTCTATTAGGCTTATTATTATAGCTTATGCCTGAACAATGTCCTACAAAGCATAGAACAATTCATCTGACATCAAGACATCACATGGGAGGATGCTGTGCTTAAAACTCCTTACTGTACCCCCAACCCAAATTAATTGGCTGTTGCCTGTAAAAGGGGTCACCGTGACCAACAGGAAACATTTGTCCTGTTTCCTGACCCTTATTTACATGCCTTTTATTTAGATCATTTATTCAGAGACTTTTTCATGCTGTGGGCACAGTTCACAGCCTGGCAGAACACATGAACAGATGAGGACGCAGCATGAAAAGAGCACAGAGCGCCTTGAGATTTGGCTCAAACATAAATAAAGTCAGAGTCAATACAATGCATTACCATCATTAAATTAAAAGCTGAGCCAGGGCGTGTATCCCAGGTTAATGAAGGCTGAGCCTCGTCCAATATTTATTTGTGTCTGGCAGGTCTGTATGTATCCAACAAGGCTCGATGTGACATTTTCAAAAATCAATAACTTGGTCAGTCAGATTTTGTCTCAGTTGCTAAAGCAAGACAGCTGAATCAGGAGTGTTGACAGCTGCTCATGTAAATCACACAATTTCTGAATCCTCACATCACGGCCAACAGTAATGCTGCTGACCCTGAACAAACACACACACCCACACCCACACAGTAAAAGCCACACATTCCCCGATCATCTTCTTTCTTACCTATTTCATAGAAACATTATGACACTATTTCACTGCCTATTCCAATGTTCCAATAAACCAGATAGTTGAAACGATAATGAGAACATCCTGTATCTCCTTCGTGATGCACATCTTTCTTGTTCCCTCTCCTTTGTGGTTATGACACTTGCGGATATCATTAGCCGAAGAGCCAGCACTAGCATTTCCACTGCAGCCACTTTCTAATATTTTATAGTATTTCTGCTAGACAACTTGTTACATATCAGGGACAAGAAAATCAGCTGCCTTCTGCATGACGGGCTCTATCAAACAAAGCCACCAAGGCCTGGCTGGCCTGGGACCAGGAGAGAGCCCACGTTGCCTCACAGCCGTCTTCCAGCCTCGCTGTGAAAACTCAACTGAGACTGACAGTCAAGCAAATGAACAAATAAATAAGTAAATATCATTAAAAATGTATGACACATACGTGTGCATGAATAAGTGAAAACACAGTTTGGCCAAACACAAGTGGAATTATTTATTATAAATTATTCATTTAGACCCACCCACCCCCCAACCTCACGAGATATTATCTTTACTTTACTCTTCTGACTTTCATTGGAGCTGTTACGTGATTGGTCAGTCTAGCAGTAAATCAGACACACACCCCCATCATCACCTCTCACAGTTGGCAAAATGTTGCCCAATGTCCAATTATTAGATATTTTCCACATGCACAGTAATCAATATACTTGCGGGGGACCTGCTCAAGGAATAGCTCTTGGTGTAGTTAAGAGTTTTGAGTTTCAGTGTAGCTACAGAAAGTACAGAAAGTGAATTTTCCATTTTCCATTTCCCTGCACAGCTCTCAACTGACCAAAAACCTGATAACATGCTCTCACATCTTTTCTTTAACTTGGCTTGCTAATGTAACAATTCAGGTATTTCTCTATGCAAAGCTCCAAGTGCTTCTCTAACATCAATAAATCATTACCACACAGAAATTAAATTACTGTCAACAAACAAGATTATTGGCCCCAGCCTTTTCTGTTACATTTGTGCGGCAGCAGCTGGGACTTTGGCAGAAATCTAGTGAACTGCCTGACTCTTCTCAAGCAAACACTGCTAAAGCTGTTTGAGGTTCTGGCACTGGCAGATGATACAAAGAATGAAGTGCAGAAGTAAAAAATCATGTTTGTACTCCTCAGTAAAGCAAACAGGATAAACTGTAGACTGAAAAATCAACTTCCTGTTTGGAACTAGAGGCAGTCTGGGTTTATGTGGTTGTAATTTTGAGAAACAACAACCTGCAAGTGTCCAAACCATGGTTTCTTCATTTATAGTAATTACATGAAGCTGACATAATTTAACAAATATATATTGAGGTTTAATAGAAGAGTTTGATCCAACACATATTAACTTTACCTTAGCATAAAGACTAGAAACAGCTGAACAAAAGCACCTCCCGGCTCCTCTAAATATCACTTCATTATATCTCGTTTGTTTAATTACAGTAGTACAAAAACCACAATGTAAAAATGACATGTTGTGGTTTAACAGGGGTTATGTACTAGACTATCTCTTACTAAAGTCAGTAACCTTTAGTAGTGGAATCTTAATCAATATTGTGAGGTTGCTGGGTAACTAGGGGAGACTAGCTCTTTCTACCTTCCACCTGTCTGTCCAAATTGTCTTTAATTGTCCCTTGAATTTTTATATCGGAATACAATTTGAATTTTTTTACAATTATTTATCAATTCAGTTTTGCTTTGTTTTAATCACTGTATCTTTTTTGTTTGTTTGTTTAATCAGCTGAACTCAATCTGAACTCAACTTTGCTAAGCTAATCACCTGTTGCTCCAGCTCCATATTTAGCAGACAGAGTGGAATCAATCATCTTATCTAACAATGTCAAGAAAGTAAATAAGCATATGCTGTAGATGGTATGTTTAAAACAATGTGCAATTTTGCAATTTACAATAATTTGTTACCCAGCGGGAAAAATCAACATCTGGAACACCGAACTATGTCACTTGGTTCATGAGTGTCCAGTAGTAAAGAATGACTAGAGACAGCTCTCACCTCTATGAGTTTGCGTTCGTAGCTGGCGGCCAGCTCTTCGATGTCACCCATGCATTTACTCTGAGGGACAGGGGCCTGTTCTTCACTCGACCTCAACACTGACAGAGCTGCAAGAGAGAGAGAGAGAGAGAGAGAGAGAGAGCACAGCTGTATTTACACAGATGTATGGAAACTGAGACGTATCAGGAGCACACACTGCAAAGGAAAACTCTTTTCACGCCCAATTATAAACAGTAGTTTCTGCCAATTATGCACATTGTGTCATCTTCTGCAGCGAGTTGTGACACCTGTGGTTGGTTGATGCTTTTGTTTTAGCAGAGAGAAAAACAACACACAGGGAGCAGCAAATCTATATAATATTCACATTACCAGCCCAGCAAGAGCCATGAATCTCCATTTTATTTAATTAATGTCACACTCCGACAGAGATATGACTCATGCACATTACAGAGAAGAACATACAGTCACGCAGGGGAATGCACACAAACACACACCCACAGAAAGATGCATAAGCACACAAATACTCTAGTTTGTGAATACACTATAAAATAATGTAAGCAGTCTCTAAGAAAACTTCCTACTGTTCTGTCAAAATGACTAACTTCCCCTCTCCCGCCATTGCCTGTTTTACTCTTTTTCTCTTCAGATGGAGCTTATTGGTTTTTTTTGTGCACTACTGTAGCTTGCTAACCGGCTGAAGTCATCACAGCAGTGCCTAAAGCGTCTCTTCTAAGCCCATAAACATCAACTAATCGGGTTCCTTCAGCGAAGAACAGCAGAACTTAGCTAAAGTCTGAGCTCTGTAGCTTTGCAGAGGGGTGGTCGGGAGACGGATTGTGTTTTGACCTCCGCAAAAAGCAAATTAGCACCGTTATTTCACTGCAGCCACACACAGCTAACACCTAGAAAAAACACACTTAGGCTAAGAAGAGAGAGATTGGGAAGATATGAGCAGAGACAAAGAGAAAGTGAAAGGGAGAATAAAGTTCAGAGATAGAAGTTCAGCATGTCCGAAGGCTCAGTGGAGCTCAAATAAACTTGTGGTGATGGCTCTTCGGGGAGGATCTTTAGAAAATGTACAGCTGGACTGTGATTAGATAAAGACTAAACCCCCAGCAAGTGTTTGAATGTCTAGACAGAGTGAGGCAGGTATTGATGAAGTCGGTCAGCTCATTGTAATTCCAAATAGATAGGACTGTAGGGGGAAAGTGGCTGAGAATAACAGTCAGGTACAGGAACACAAACAAGAACTAATGGATGAAATCAGTCAACCACAGTTACTTTTTTCTTTTATACCTTTGGAACAGTTGATGTTCACTCGGTACAAGGGTGGTACCTGGGTGGCCCCCCATCAAGGAAAACATACCAGAGATGGTTTAGAGAAGGGTGGAGTAGGACTGGGGGCAATTTTTGTATTTTCATGTACTTTAACCTTCAAAAAATATTTCAGGTTGAAGAAAGATTTGAGGAGACATCAATTCAGAGTATGGAAAAGAGAAGCTCAGAAACATGGGAATTACACATTAACTCTGAAATATGGCTTAATCAAGAAATTGGCAATTCCTTTCATAAAAAATGGTCCTTCATGCATAAAGGAAACAAAGAGACAGCATTTTTTTGTGATTAAAAAAGCTGATAAGCTCTTATGATAGCTGCCACTGATAAGTAATTCTGGATCAAATACTCAATAAAAACCTTTCTTAATTAACACTGACTTTTTATCATTTGTACTTCGAAAATTCATTTTACCATTCCAAGTCCCAGATTGCCAAAAATTGCATAAAGGCATTCTTCTCCCATAATAACTCACATGTGTATCATCTGCTTTCTCTACCACACATTGGACCTGACAATAAGAGATGAGCAAAGAAGATAAAGTGTAATTTTACCAGTTTTGCCATCAACATGATTCTCTAACAATGCCAGAATAGCTGTGACTATTCATGGAACATGCATCATTGATTCAAGATGTACTTGTAAACCATTATCAGCACTGATACCTTAATCATCATTAGTATTTGTGTTGATAACACAGTAATCACAGTAATGAGTAAAGAGCAGCACAGTAATGGATAACATGAAAAGAACATAACAGGGAAATAAAATGATGCCCCTTATGAAAGAAATATGAAACTAATCACAAAAAACATCTACATTTGGTTTATATATCAGGTTTTGATATATAACTTTGTTAAGGGCAAAAATAAAAAATAGAAAAAAATCACACTCACTGCTGGCTACCAATAAAAACAGGGATTTAGATGCCATCTCATCATTATTTTTCCATCTCAACTTTATATCATATCATGCCTGGTCTGAAGTATGTGTGAGGTGTGGACAGCCTTTTTTTATGAAAACCAATCTAGGTGAGGGAAATGATGTTTGCATGGATTTTGTGTGTACATCTTTTATGAAACACACTTCTGTTCCCGCCAGGATGCTGCTGACTCATGACTGACAATCCAATCTACTGTAAAACTGCTGATCATCTTTGTTATTACTTATTTCATAGGACTCAGTTTATAATGACATGAGATAAGGTAAAGCTGCAACTCCTCACTTTTGACTTCACTGAAAAAAATAAAACTAGAAGCAACTAATACATTAAATGGATCTATTATGATTTTCTGTATTTTCACATATATAGCGTAACAATATTGGATGTTCATATTTAAAAAAGCCAAATAATGAGGTAAATATGTATAAGTAATCTCTGGGACAAAAAAAGTCATTTAAAAGCTTCTAATATGAAGCAGTTAAGCAGGAAATGTTGGGTTTGCATCAACGGTAATTTAAAGGATAATTACCGTTTTTTACAACCTGGACCTTAATGATGAGCGCAGTGGAGCGCCGCATATATCCGTATAATGCGAGTACACGGGGCACCGAAGCGCAGCCTCTATATAACGCATTATCTGCCAGGAAAGTAGTTCATTTCACCAATATTTTGTTATGATACGTTAGTGCTATTCCCCTCCAAGCCCGCATGTTATCAACATCCAGGGTCTGTAACCTAAATACGTCTGTATCAAAACACTGGAGGATTTCCGCTCAATGATAAACATCATCCAGATCAGAGGTTAGTAGGTCAACCTACAGACCCCATAACAGATAATGCGTCATATAGAGGCTGTGCTTCGGTGCCCTGTGTACTCGCATTATACGAATATACACGGTGCTCCACTGGAGCTAATTTCGTCCGAACGACTCCAAATGACACCAAAGTTGTCTGGATGAGTAAATGATCGTATTTTATGCTAGAAATAAGGTCCAGGTTGTAAAAAACGGTAATTAACCCTGTAACATGACTCTGATACAGCTCCCTTGAGCATGCTTTCTGAAAGCTGGCCAATCAGAACAGAGTAGTGTCATCAGCCTTAAAGAGACAGGATGCTAAAACTGCCTGTTAAGACACATAGGCTGAACTGAGGGGCTAGATAGTTTTTTTAGTTACAAGTTTTTTGAACAATGAATCATGCAAAGTTACTCTAATGGACAACCAGAATGAAAACATAGAACCAGAAATGAGCATAATATGTCCCCTTCAATCAACTAATTGTTTTTGCAATAATTTATACCACACAGTGGAACATAACCACAAACACACACATATATACAAGCACAATACACAGGACTTAATGTCATAAACCATAATGTCAAAGTTCTATAAAGCTACAACCTACAATTACTGGCACAGCAAAAAAAAGAAAGTTACACACACACAAACCAGCCCACACAACATGACTGTGTAAACAGATTTATGTCTCCACTACTTGAGGAATACCTACACTACGTGCACGTATAGAAAATTGCAAGTACACATGCGCTCACACAGACACAGACACACATACACACACAGCAGCTGACAGAAGAGCATTATCATGGTTCCTGCAAAGGGCCCAGCAGCGCAGCAATCCCTGAGCTTATCTTTGGCCCACCAATAGCGCTGTACTGTATACCTCAGTCAGCAGCCTAATAGCCTAGAAAACTACTGTACACACATGCATGCCATACACACACACACACACACTCGCTGCACACACACATGCACAGAATGAAAATATATATACATAGTTAAAAAAAATACACAGTGAGAGAAGAATCCAAAGAGACACACACAAAAATGGGAACAATGGCAGAAAGATGGCAAACAAATACACATATCCCCACACACACATACACACACACACACACACACACACACACACATGCAGCTGCTGGGGAGTGTTGCTCAGTTAGTTTTGTTATTACAGACCAGCTGTCTGCCCAATTTTCTAGAGTCAGGAACATCTGTGAATGCCCCCTCCTCCCTCGAATTCACCCCCCACCTCACTCTCTCTCTCTCTCTCTCTCCCCCTCTCCCTCTCTCTCTCTCTCTCTCTGCCTCTCTCCCTTGTTCGCCCACGTACCCTGTGTATGTTTCATTATTAAGAGCCTATCGATGTGACAGGTAACAGAAATCCAACTTAACGGGGTAAAAAAACTCTTAGCTGAGGTAAATTGGTAGCGCAAGAATAACCGTCAGCATTCCTCTGGGGGCTGGGTGCGTGTGTGCATGTGCATGTGCATGTGTGCGTGTGTGAGCGTGTGTGTGTGTGTCTGTGTGATGTCAAAAACCTCAAATGTGAGCTACATATGAGTGCAACTGCTGCAGAAAGAATATCAGATGATATTATAAAAGTGTTGGTGTGTGTGTGTGTGTGTGTGTGTGTGTGTGTGTGTGTGCGTGTGCGCCGCACTGTCCCGTTCCCCAAAGTCTACCTCCCGTGGGTTTTCACCTGAGTGTGTGTGTCTCCCGGGACGTCTCTCTAATGATCACAGTGTGTGAGATAATGAGCCAGTTTAGTGAGGGGGGTCCACCGAGACACAGACACACATGCAGGCCAGTGGCTTCATCTCCACATCGAGGAGAAACTGGGCCGAATGTTCAACCAAACGGCATGCAGACAACAGTTATGGTTTTGTTGTAACTAGCGTCGGCCATGTTTCACACTATGACAATACATTGTATTTATATAACACTTTTATCCAAAACGCTGTGCAATGTGCATGCATTCATTCACACACACACACACACACACACACACACACACACACACACACACACACACACACACACACACACACACACACACACACACACACACACACACACACACACACACACACACACACACACACACACACACACACACACACACACACACACACACACACACACACACACACACACACACACACACACTGACAGTGGAAAGCTACCACACAAGGTGCTGGGCTGGCCATTAAGAGTCAAGGAGCGTTGGGAATAAAACACTAAACCTGAGCCCCAATCACCCCTTTATCTATTTTACTGTTCATTCAAAGCTGATGAACAAATATGAAGTTGTCTTGCCTTCACTTCAAGAGGCAGAAAGACCAAGGTTTTGTGAGTAAGTTTTAAATCCACTTGGACATGTACTTATGCTTCCGTATTCAAACCGTCTTGTAACCGACTCTATTTTATTTGACACAAAATGAGGAAATTTGAATCAAAACATTAGCAAGTTCATTTATTCTCTGCAAAATAAGTCGGAATAACTAAAGAAATGTTTTTTTATTGTGTTTGCTTGTGTATTCGGCATCTGATTTACTAAGAGAGTAGCTCATTACACAGTCGGCTTGTGGACAGCGCTTTGGACAGCCGTCAGAGACTGAGACTGAGACACACACTGTGAGGGAAGAGGAGCTCGTTAGCTGTGGGATTTCTATAAGATCACTAAATACAGAGAAGAAACAGTAACATAGGGATCTTGATAACTGAACATTTATATTTTGGCTGTGGTTTGACTTATTATTACTAAAATATTACTCCTTGTGGCTCATGTAAATCCCATCAGCACTCTGACTGATAGTCATAAATCAAATGGAATAAACAGACCACATGTTGCACATTATTTTCACCAATTTGCAATCCTCCTTTAAATGCATTAAATAGATTGTTTGGGGCCCAATGTGTCACATCTGCACCTGAGAAAAATACAAAAGGTAGAAAAAGCTTTTGTAAATCTAGCCCTCTAGTTTATTACTGAATCCCAATGTCCAACGGTCTAAGCCTTTAAGAGTCCATCTCTTCTTGTGTGTTGTTTCAGACTCCCAGGGGTACAGAGCTGTGAGAGTGACAGCAAGATGGCTATCATACATAGATCCTGGTCTACTGTACAAACAGGATGGATTCCCCTCAGACTACAAAAGCTTTCACATAACAGAGAGACAGAGATGGCAGGTACAGTGAAAGACTTCTAAGGAAGCAGAAAAACAACAAAAGCTGTTCATCAATACTGAGAATAACGAGACAATGCAGGTGTTGAATGAATCTTTACTATTTGTGAAAGAGGTCACATGATCAATAAAAGGTGCTCAGTATCCCATCTGTTTCTAGACAGATGGGACAGCACTTGTATTTGTGCAAGATAATTGGTATTTATTCCCTTTTTTTTCCTCCTCCATTTATTGCATCTTCTATATTTCTATTGTTTTCACGTGCACATCCAGTAATTGTGATTCTGAACCACGGACCTGATGAATGTAACGGCTTTACGGAACAAAATGCTTTCTGAAGCCGAGCGTCTCTCATTTATCAGGCCCGGGGGTGTCGAGGTCAAACTGCTGCAAACCTGCCTGTAGTCTGTGGGTCAAGAGATCAAGAGGGAGCTTCGCCACGGAACTGGTGGGTGGAACGTGTACGAGCAGAGACTTGGAGGACAAGGTCAGAGCGAGACGAGAGGAGACGGTTTAATTCAGTTTGACCTTCTGAGCGTCACGTGTACTGTAGCAGCCGCTTCATACAAAACCCCACACTGCACCGCTCCTCATGTAAAGCTCACAAACCCTCCTGTAGCTGTGAAATCTAGAAACGCTCAAAGTGGAAGCGCTGACGGGTGCCAGTAGTTGAAGGAGGCTGACACACTTGACTGATGCTCCTCCATCCATTAGTAGTACAGAGACATGGCTCTGCATCCAACACCCCCCGAGAAAACAGCAGGCCCCCCGGAGAACAAACAAAACGTCCATCCCCGCTCCAGCCGAGAAGCTCCGGCAAGCCTCGGCCGACCTGCTAAATAAAACATGTGCGGGGCTCGCTCCACAATAGGACTAATGCGCAATCAAGTGAAGCGCTCCTTGTAATGCCGTAACAGCACAAAAACCCGCGGCACTCACACCACTGTGAAATTGCGGCTCTTGTGAATCTCGTCTTCCATATCTTATCTTCTTATGAAATTGCTCCATCCCTCCCAGCTCCCTGCTTCCCGTCCTTTGTTCTTTCTGTTTTTTTTGTGCCCATAACTTTCTTTCATCTTTGTTCACTTAAAAAACATGTCCTTGTTTTGTTTGAGCCTCTATGCAGTATTGATTTGGCTTCTTTCTTTTTTTTTTTTTTGTGTGTCTTGCTCACAAACTCCTGTACTCTACTGTTTTTTTTAATTTATTTATGCAACCTTCATTCATCCTTTTCTCTCGTCACCTACTTTACCTTTGAAATCTTCCTCCTTCTTCCCTTCCTTTTGTTTTTTCTCTCATTTCTCCTTTAATTTGTGCTTTCCGCTTATCCATCATTCATTGCCGATTTCATCATTCGACTTGGCGGCTCGTTGCGCTGTGGTGCTACTGTGGTCCCCGTGCCGCTAATCATGCATGTTATGGAGGCCAGCCACTTTCCAACATGAATATTAATGAAAAAATGCATAAAAAGATTTTTTTCATACACACACACACACACACACACACACACACACACACACACACACACACACACACACACACACACACACAGCGGTGTCAAAAAGGTGTGTAACATTGTAGCAAACTGGAGCTCAAGGTTCATTCGTTTTTCATTATAAAACTACAAGATCAAAAATCACGAGAAACAGGAAAATGTCTTTGTGGATTGTTACATGAACTATAGCATGCATTCCTCTCACACTCACACTCACACTCACACTCACACACATACACACACACACTTGAAGTAATAATGCAGTCAGGCCATACAATGTTGATGGGCTGGCTAGAGAGTAGGCAGGCAAGCAGCTGAGTTAATTAACGAGTGCTAATCAAAAACAATCTTCCTTCATTTTCTAATCGTCCATAGTTCATTTCTCGTGTTCTCCTCTTCCAGATAACAGAGGCCTTTTTGTATCAGTGTGTATCAGTGTGTATGTGTGTGTATTGTGGAAGAAAAAGAGAGAGCGGGAGACCAGGCGAGCTCGCTCCCTATTATACGGGACAAACAGCTGAAGCTCAAGTCTTTCATTCACACACGCACAGTCGCACACACACACACACACAAACACTTACACACACACACACAAACACTCTCACACACACACACACGTGAGGCAGGAGGTGTGGAAATTGCCTTTCTCCTCGCTCTTGATGGCTCCAATCAGCAAGCTCTGTGTGGAGCTGCTGATCATCACCAGTGAGAAACTATTGATTCTGATCCATAAAAACACATATATTAGTAATTAAAGTGAAAGAACAGTAATTTCAGTATACTAAGAAATCTGTTCAAAGGCATCAAATGGAGAGGATTTGGATTATTAAATGAAATTATAGTAACCCTGCACCTTTATTGAACCAGCAAGTCATATTTGCAGTAAAAAAAAAGTGCAGTTCTCTCTCTCTCTCTCTCACACACACACACACACACACACACACACACACACACACAAGCCTATCATTTGGAAACCATCTGGCTGTTTGTGTGTATTGCTCTACTTTCATTTCAAGAATGCTTTTTTCTCCTTTTTCTTCTCTCTCTCTCTGTTCTTGGAAGTGTCCAGAATAGCACCAATCACAGAAAACCACTACCATCCACCATCACCATCACAACCGAACCGCAGCCAGTTTCCAACCCTGCATCACACAAAAGGTGAAGAGCGGTTGAAAGTAGGTGACCATTTTTTTTACTGCCCCAAAATATCCTTTTTCACACAGCACACAGGGTCAAATTATGCCCCAAACCTTTGAACAGAAATCTGAAAGCAATTTTTTTTTCCCTGGTAATGTTACAGTGCGACAGTGTGGATGATTACACTTGACTGTACTTCGGTGCTGACCTTCTCCCTTTTACAACAATGTCTCAAAAGAATACCTGAGATATAAAGAAGAATAAAATCAGATATTGGCAGATGGTAAGGAATATTAATGGGTGAACAAATGTGTTGAACAAATGTGTTTAATAGAAATCCATTATATGAAACCTGGAGACATAACAGCATTAAATCATGGCCACAACCCATGCTAACATTCATAACGGTAAGAAACCCATGTCAAAGTGGTGTCACATTTGATATTTTCCTTCACTATTGAAATACTTTATCCATTCTGTTTAAACTATCACTAACCACATGGTTTGTAACACCGAAACATCTAAGAAGTAGTGCATGGAAACGTTTTGAAATACTTTGACAAGGTGGCTGTGCCTCAGGAGGTAGAGCGGTCGTCCACCAATTGAAAGATTGGCGGTTGTATTCTCGGCTCCTCCAGTCCGTGGTAGCCCCTGCCATCAGTGTATGAATGTGGGTGAATGAGACGCAGTGTAAAAGCGTCATAACAACATAACAAGCGCTATATATAAGTACAGTCCATTAACCATTTACAAAATACTGGGCAGATAATTGGATAAACTATCTATCGCTGGAATCACAACGGCGACTGGCACAAGATGGATTCTCATGTGATTTTGCAAGGTAATTACTACCCTACACAGGTGTGTCGATACTTATATGTGAATAAAGAAAACAGTGTGTAGTGTGAAAGGAGTCTCTTGTAATGACTCTCATTTGAGTGTCTTTCACTGTTTTCGGTTTTATTGTCAACAACTTTGGTTGACTCTCTCAGCTCTCATCAACCTTGTTTCGAGCCATGGCAGGCAGCTATTTCTTCCCTACACCACCGAACTTCATTTTACATAAATTCATCACAAACATGACTCTGAGTATAGATAGGTAAGTATTTGCTAAAGTAGAGTGATGTGCGTCATAGTAAAATGTGAGAACAACAAGAGAGACGACAGGTCAATAGTTAGCTAACCCTAACCCTTTTTTTTTAAGGTTGTTTTTTACCATATCGATATCCAAGAAAGGAGATCAGGGAGCCAGCACTTGCGAGAAGAGTTGTTTAGACTTCCAGGAAATGGAATCTTGGCTGAACACGCCGGGTCAGGTTGACCTGACACACACACAATAACAAATAACGCCCACATGCTAAACAGTAGTATAAAAAGTCTGAAGGGGCGTAGGTCATCACTGTTCTTTGCTATTTTTTGCTGTTCTGTTGTTGTCATCGGTTCGTTGGTGTCTGCTGTCTTTGCTGTATCTTCAATAATGTCCCAGTTGGCTGTTCGACGACTTCTGTTCTCAGTCTCTTACTTTAAGGGTTACTGAAATTAAGTAATCAAATAATTATCTTACACTAACAGGTTCAACGTAAGAACTTCATAAGGTAATAATATCTCAGTGTTCTCTCAACAGCTTGTAACATAACCACGGTGCAGAAAGTAATAATTGTACCATCCAATTTGACAAAATACTAATAATCTATCAATAAAATAATTAATCTTAAACGGATAACGGCGGTTCCTGTTAAACCAATCAATGTGTCCAAGGTATACCATTTATAGTAAGTTGTCAGCATGTATACTGAATTGTAAACTAAGAAGCTACACACAAGTGTCCCTGTGTACAAATTATTCAATTGAGAACACAAATTACTAATGCAAGATAACAAATCATTAAATCAGAGAATCAGACATTTACTTTATTTTACGTTCTCCGACATAAACCTTTAAATCACTGTTACTCTGATGACCCAATTTGGCTGCCAGGATCAATAAAGTTCACCCGTCACATTCATGAGGACTCAGACGATTCAATCTGATTGTTATGCAAAGGTTCTAATGAGAGATTCAGTCTGCAATCAAACACCGTCTACTTCACTACTGATCAAATCAGTGGATGATTGTTTGGACAAGAGCAAAACACACATTAACGTATCATTGTGACCTGAACAAGCTGTAAACTGGTATATGAATTTAACACTTGTTCAATTTTTTAGACTAAATTACGGCTTTTCAGTTTCATTATACAGTTCAAGCTGGAGAACGGAGTCACATGTGCCTATATACCAATCTGTGAATACAATAACAAAGATGGCTGAAGTCTTTGAACATATGCTTTAAACATATGGTGTAAGCTTTATACAAATGAACATCACTGTTTCTAACCTGCTGCTGCCAACAGTTATACACTATCTTTACTTATTCTGTGTTTTACCCTCAGCGCAATATGTTCTTTGCTTGTAATGACTTATTATCTTCAAGTCTCCATTTGCTCTATTCTTGACTTCTGTTCTTCACTTCTGCAGTGACCCAGTTTTCCCTGTGGGGATTATTAAACTTTCATTTTATCATCTGCTCTAATCTGAAACATTCAGCCTTTTGTTTAGCGTTCACACCTCTCAGCGTTACACGAACACTCGCAGAGGTTACAGATTGGATCCACGTGCTAGCGTCGTGAAATAAAAGGTGAGAGCCCCAAAAGCAAAATGATGAAAATGATAAGCTGGCTGCCCATGTAGAGGAAAAGGAGTGAGCAATCAATATTCAAATTATGTGTAATGGAATGATTTGATAAATATTAATAGGAAACGTAAAGGCATGTAAAGAGCTTAATCAAACATTCTCGTAATCTGAATGAGAACAATAAATGGATTATGGTGCTCATGTCTCACTGTCAATAAGGCAAATGCATAGACGCATCCACCACCAGCACATGTTTCACATAAAGATGATTTCATACCTCTGTGAAATTTACATAAGCTCACACACACACACACACACACACACACACACACACACACACACACACACACACACACACACACACACATACACATATGCAGAATATAAAACAGAACAGCTCACTCACCCCTACCCCCAAAAAAACAAACTGGCCCGTGCAAAATCTCATTTCACAAAATTAAACCTGTGGAAAAACTTTTTTCATTCAGTGCATGTTTAGTACCTTGATGGCTTAAGTTTCCACAGGGGGAATCTCACTTGTGTCAAAACTCTGTCTGAAGCGGAAAATAAGCCATTTCGCTACGGTGGTCCAAACTTTTCTTGTTTTTTTTTTTTTAATGTGATAGAAATGGCTTCTTTCTGCTGCTGCACCTCAATAGAAAATGAAGTTATTACAATAAGGTAAAGATAGATCTATCTATCTATCTATCTATTTGTTTTTGCTGCCTAAATGCTACATTTGGCTTCTATTCAGTGATCACGATTCCATATTAACTTATTTAATAACCAAAGATTTAAAAATCCAACTTCTTCGCAGGATATGATTGTAGATCTAAGATAAAAAGACTCAAGGGGAAAGAAACACTGCAGGTGGGCGGGAGGGTGTGCTGCAATTTGGGTTTTGTGAGTCTCCACCTTGATCACAGCACGCCCAGATCTGTTCAACAAATAGGAGGAGATTCAAGAGAGTGATTATCGCTATTATTCATGCAAGGAAAAGCAAAGGTTTTGTTTAAAATCCACATTATCTCGACTGTGTGCATCAAGACGTTTGAGTTTCCGCTAAATCTTCAACCTTAGAGTGCTTCACTTGCTTTGTTGCCCGTTTTTAAAAGGTAAGACTTCAATCTTTCCATCTCCTGTCTGCATATTTTAAAAAGGTGTGTCACTGTGCAATGAAGGATTTGAGAGTAATGTGTGTGAGCAGGTGCCTATGTGGGTTTTGAGCAGGGGGGAAAAGAAGAAAACCTAATTATTCCTGTGATCAAAGCAATTATTAGAAAAAAAAGGATGAAAAAAAAAAACTCTGACCCAAAAATGTCTCAGCTGGAAAACATCACAGCTCAATCTGCTGCAACCTATTAAAATAGTTATTAAGCATTCACAGAGCGCTCGCACACTCCGACGCTCATGCATGGCAAAATTCACACATTTACAGAACCAATCACATGAGAAACATGAACCAGTTTGCTTGAAACAATACTCACGTACGCTGTGTTCCATCCATTTACTTACAAAGTGAATCACAAACACAATGTGCAGCCATTTAAGCGACTAACAAAAGCACTCACATAAAGCAGCATGCAGCCATTTATGTTTACTTATGCAGGAAATATTGTATATGCTTACAAATAAATCCACACAGGCTCACATGTAGGTGACATAATGCACTGCTGGTCTAGACAGGTCAGGAACAAACTGAGCTTGTGCCAAACCAAAACCACTACAATATGAATTAGATCTATACCATTCATTCAGAAACTACAGTGAGAGAAGGAGATATAGTCTTCTCTCCATGCATATTACAGTCTAAGATGGTAGACTTTTGTTGTTGAGAAAGGAAGACCACAAGAGGACCAAGAATGTAATTCAGGGTCTTGAAATAGAAGTTGGATTGATACATCAAACCTTTTTTTTCTTTAGTATTCATTGAAATTAGCTCAGTGATACCTTGTCAAAGCTACAGATTTGAGATCTTGTTGCAAATCCCAACGCCTCAAAAACCCAACACAATCCAGGTTTGTAGTCCTGGTGACTTCATCCACTGTCTGTTACGTCCACTTTGTCCTCCAGACATCTATGTAATACTGTCAATGTGTGTTAGACTGAAAACAGCCCTGTGTTCAAACAATACAAGGTCTCTGTTCTCAAAGATACCAATGAAACAATGAAATACAATCGAGGGAGTCTAGTTGGAGATACAGACTAGACATTCAAAGACTTTTACAAGTCTGCAAATTATCATGGCTGCAACTGTTCTTCTATCTTTTATCATGATGATCACGAGGTAAACAGCAGAAACATGTGCTTGCATGTATATGACTGGTCTTAGCAGCTCCATGCTGGATGGCAGCGCCTTGTGATGCAACAACAGTTAATATCACAGTATTGCTCCATTTATATGTAGACTGTGGCTACATTAGGTCATTAATTAATAAATGCCTTTGTCCTAAAAGAGCAAATTCCAACTTCTATAAAGTGATCTGGGCAGTAAAGAATCTGTTTAATCTGGGGCCTTCCCAATTAGTTTGTGTTGGATAATGAAACCGAGTTAAGAGCTCTGAGTAACAGTGGCAGACAGTCAGATTTAAAAGGATGATTGTGAACCTTCATTGAGGTCAGTGACACACCTCTGTTGAGACTACAACTATATGTGGACATACACAGCCAGGACTACCTGAATGTGTTTTTTTGTTATCAGATCCCAGTGCGTCATCAAAGTCTTGACAGAGCATTCACTTTATTTAGATGTCCACTTGTGATGGGATGACTTAAACAGAGAGCCGACCATTATTCACGGGCCAAAGGAAAGACAAAGCTTATTATCTTGTTTGTTTTCATGACAGTATGAGCTTTTCTTGGCTTTTGCTACTTGTCATGTCTACAGTACCGTCTTTCTCTCAAAGTAGCAGAATCCACAATTTGTATATGCCTTCACATAAATGCACACAGACACCTGGCAATGCCCTGAGATCATTTATTCTTCACTCCAGAGTGCTCCTTGGAGTGCTCTTCCTCTTCCTCAGAGGATGCAACCAAAACATCTGAGAGAGTAAATACCTTTATTATGCGTAGAGAGTGGGTTTTTTTTTTTCATCATTTCCTTTAAGAGCTGTGTACTTCTTCTCTCTTGACAAATAAATAGACTGGGCTCCAGACTGACAGGCACGCAGACAGACGTGTCCTGTAAGCTAAATATTTTCAGCTAGATAAGTCAGGTTAAGGAATTTAAAGTCCAAATCCACTCAAAAACTGTTTCATTTGGACGTTTGAACTTTGTACAGAGTTTGATAGTAGAGGGCAGTTTTCACATTCGTCTGCTGAAGAAGGAAAGTTTCTTTGAACTCGAAGAAATGCACAAACACTGAGAATGTAACTGTCAGTGAAGTAGGAGACATCTTGCGTCCAGCAGTTAAACTTTTGAAATGAAAAACTTTTGAATATTAATAGATTCCGGAGGGAGAATATCTGGAGTAGATTTCATTTTAAGGATTTTAATGAGATAATGAAAGTTTTTTGTGGGAAAAGCAGAATGTTTTAGGCCTATATACAACATCTTAAAACATGTCTGACTGGGATCTTTAAGTCACATTCATGGAGAACTCACTAGAAATTTCAAAAATCAGGTTCGATCTGTGTCTGTCGATTTGGTCCTTGCTTTGTAATAACAGGAGACAGAAGATGAAGACAGGTGTGTGCACAGCAAATCTTGTCAACACTTTTAAGCCTCAAACTCTCAAAGGAACTTTATTAGAAAATGTCTGATGAAGTTTACTTTCAAAAACCACAAAGATCTTACGCTTTTGTTCTTCAGCGTTCGTCTGAAAGAACAGACGCAGTATCCCCAACGTTAATCTTGTAATGTGTGGCTGGACAGATGTACTGTAGATCAAAGAAAGTCTAGTCCCAGAAGAAATTATGTTTCAGTCGATACGGCTCTTAAGTGTGAAGAAAAGGACTAGCAATGTCTGTAAAACCATACAAAATTGTGACAACAAAATTTAATGGGTGAGATTAGACGTGCAAATCTCCCCCAGCAGTGTTAGCGATGCCTGTGAAAGACAGCCAGAGGTGATAAATCTAGTCGGTGGGTATGAAAAAGGAAGATTTAGTGAACTGCATCAGATGACAAACTGTAATCTGATGTTTGGTTCCCTGTGACATCAGAACAGCTGGTTTCCCGGTTGATGAGGTTATGGTGAGAACCGCTGGTGACGTCAGCATCCGCCCAGCGCTCAATTCTCTTCTAATCACTTAAAAGTGAATCAGCTTTTCTTGTTGCTACATCAGCCTCTCCCTCCTGAGTATCTCTCTCTTTCTCTCCCTCACCTTTCCAGTCATGCATACAGAGCAGAGAAAGAGCATTGCTGCAGTAATTAACTGCCATTTTGGAAAGTCAATCTAATAGCTTTTTGGTTATTGTGTTAATAGTCGCTGTGCTGTTAAAGGGCAACTACGCTGCTAACATCCAGCTTAATCACACAGACCATTCGTTTGCTGCGGCTCTTGCCATTCTGGCAGCAGTTAAGAATGAGCCGCCCACTGACCGACCACCAATTAACACTGATTGCTAATGAGAAAGGTTAAAGGGGTTGTGTTATTAACAACCGACATTATGTAACGCCTCAAAAGCAAAACCTCCAAAACCACAGTTAGACAGCAGGTACAAGAAGCAGTTGAGATACTTTTTAAGAAGCCAGTGAATGTAGATTTAGGAATAACAGACTGAAGGGTTTGAATTTCAAAAATTAGGGTGGAAAAAGTAAACGAGGGGCAATCTCACCTCTCAAAAAGTACTGTGAAAGTATCCTCAATCATCATGTGAGCTTTAAAATGTAGATATGAAAAAAAGTGTCAGCCGGGCCTTGTGAAATAAAGGTTAAAACACTTGTAGGACGGGAAAGGAACGCAAAGGTTGACTTCTGGGCAGAGGAGACACTTAAATGTCAGAATAACAGCACAGCATGTATGATTCTCCTCCTTTCTGCCAAAAGCAACACTTTGTAGACAGAAGAAAAATGGATATAAAATGCAAATAAATGCTATACATCACTATGGCAGGAAAAACTAAGCAGAAAACATCTGGCCTTGACATTTACAGGTGTATTACTGCCGACTTCTTCATGCACTTAAAAGCCTGCGTGAAGCCATAATAATAAATGAGCACGCCTGCTATCCTTATCCTGTCTGCCATGGATCGCCGCACAAATACGCACTGAGTTAACAGCGTCGACTGTGTTCCACTGACTCCGCTGCCGCTTTGACAGAAAATGTGCTGAACTACATTTGTGAGACCCAAAAAATAGTTGGTGGAAAATAATGAATAATGTAGCAAGGACAAGACATGACTGGCCAACTGTGTTACATCGGTACTAGAGCTACTGCTAAGATGTTCATTACAGTACCCCAGGGGTTTAAGTCGAAATGTCATGTTTGGTCCAACCTATAGTACAGAACACAAAGATTTTTAGTTTACTGTCATAGAAGACAAATAAAACCAGAAAATATTCACATTTGAAGCTATTTGAAGTTGAAACCAGACTCATTTTGGTATTTTTGTTTGAAAAATGACTGATTATTTGTCATTATGGCAGAGATGGCAATTACTCATTTAACAGTATTCTTAGTAATGCTGAAATAAGTTAATCAATTGATTAGTTGATCAATGGTCAATGGACTTTACTTATAATGCGCCTTTCAAGTCTTTTTGACCACTCAAAGTGCTTTTACACTACATGTCACTTTAACCCATTCATAAACTAGCTACCAAGCCGGGTGCCAACCTGCTCATCAGATGGAAGCTAACCATTCACACACATTCATTCACCATTAGTGCAGCCATCTTGCCCAAAGACATATCGACATGCAGACTGTAAGAGCTGGGAATCGAACCGCCAATCTTCCCATTGGTGGACGACCGCTCTACCTCCTGGTCCACAGCCGCCCTGCAATGGTCATATTTCAATTGAAAATACTAAATATTTCCTGGATACAACTCACATTTTCAATGCAAGTTTTCTTCCATTTCATGAACTCCACTCCATTGTTTAGCTTTGGTGTGTTTTTGGAGATAATGATTAATTAGGGATCCAGAAATTGGTGGACATCTTTAAGACTAAATAATTCACCAATTCATCCAAAACTAAACTGATAAGTCATCTTTATGGTTGGTAATCATGCCCAGCAACAGTGTCACAGTGTACTGACACACCCATCTGTGCTTAGCAGCAAGGTGAGGCATCAAACCACTAGATGTTGGTAAAAACTCACTTGGAGCTCTTCACTGAAAATAAAGCATTAGTCAGAGCTCCAATTTTGCTCAAGTGACATGTTCTTTATGACTGTATTTCAAAAACAACAAAACAAAGAGAGGTTGGATAAACATGGCAGGGCAACACACACTTCTATTTCCATTTGTTCTGGACAAACTGTGCTTTTTATTTTTGTGTCAAAAAATAATCCTCCCTGCCTTCCCTCCTCTCTCTCTCTCTCTGCAATGAAGCTAAGCTCCTACAAAATCAGAGCCATCGGCACAAATACACACTAAAGGGCCAAAGAGGCTGCCAGTCCTCTCCATCATTGGGCATCGTGCAAGAACATTTTCATATTTATATCCTAAAAGATTTGTTTAGGTTTTTAGTGTTCCAAGTTGGATTCAGCAAATTCTCTTACCAGCCTGAAAAAAATGTTGTAAATCGTTTGTTTCAGCCTGAAGAATGCCACTTGTTCACTAATAGACGCATATCCATCAAATGTGATAGTTAGCCTAATCCACAGCCCTAAAATGACCACACAAGCTCCATGTTCTGCTCCGTTTGTGGGCGAGTTTCATTCACAAACAAGTTCCTAAAGAGTAAAAACATAGCGCAGCTTGAAGTCCTGCTTTCAGAAATCAGTCGACAAAAACATAACAAATTTAAGAGTGTCAGTAGTAGACCTGAAACCATTTGAAAAGTGTGAATCCAGCTGCCAACGATGTGTCATTAGAGCAGCTCTGCACTGTAACAGAAATAATGAGGGAATACTTTGACGTGACGTTAGACGCTTAAAAACATCTTTCTAAAGCTCCGTGATGGGAGGCGGTCATGTGACAGTCACAGAGATATTACAGGAGAATATTACAGTACAGTCTGCAGGTGATGTTATACTGTCAGCTGCAACACAGACAGATGATAGACAGAGGCCTGCAGAGAGACACAGCTGTTGAAGAGAGAAAAGTTTCCAAAAAACACTGAAATGCACAAGCTGTTGCACCAACATATGCCAATAAAAATCTGGAAAAAAAAAACTTTCAGTAAAGTAGCAGTTATGTTGGAAGAATGGCAGAGACTCGTACGACAGGTCTGGACCTCCAATTTAATTAATACCATCAGAGAAAATTGATGTTCCTCTATCTCTTGTACAAGAATCTGAAGAAGAAATCTCTTCATCTGAGTGCTTCTTGCATGAGCCCATTGTCTCACTTATAGAGAGAACTCATTCACATACCTCAAATGAATATGTTAATTATCTGTTGATGTCTTAGTACTGCATGAAGCACTTTAAATGAGGATTTGGTTCAGGTGTCTTAGGAGCGTTTAGGAGTGTTTACTCCAAAAAGAGGAGACTACATCTTCTTGTAGGTGTTACAGAACAGGGAAGTGAGATACTGAGTCTTGGAGACGGTGCCCTGTGCTGGTTTTTGTACGCCTGAGGGGGAGACGGGTACCAGCGTGGCAGAATGAGCATTAAGAATTGATGTTCCCATCTGGAGGACAGAGGAGAGGAGAAGAGAGGAGAGGAGTTTCTTCTTTCATGAGTTGATAAGAACAATCCTTTCATTTAGTATCACATGAAATGTGTTCTGTCCCGAACGCTAAATTAAAAAGAGGAAGACAGAGGGAGGGAGGGTGGGAGGGAGAGAGGGGGGTAGACTGCGCTGCTGCAACCTATTAGCAAGTGTAATTTAGACATTTCCTATTTTAGAGCTGAGGGGAAGCCAGAGGAATGGTGACAGAGGGAGGCTACTGAGAGTGACAGAATAAGAGAATGAGAGAATAAGAGAGGGGGGGGGGGATAGAGAGAGAGAGAGAGAGAGAGAGAGGAAAGGCTGAGAATTAGGAGACAGAGAGACAGATTAGGAGACAGAGAGAGAGAAAGAAAGAGTGAGAGGGGTTGATATCAGGATCAGCAAAGTCTTTGATTCTGATGCTATCAGTGGGCTATTATGAATGTGAAGGCAGTGTCATGATCTGTCTCTCTCTTTCTCTCTCTCTCTCTCTCTCTCTTACACACACACTGACAAAAAAATAAAGAGATAAGAGAAAAAAGAAATGGCCAGGGTAGCGCTCACTTCAGCAATACAAATCAACACATCCAGTCTAGAGGACACACACATACACAAATACATGCTAATACACAATCTGATTCTGTCTTTCTTATGATCTGACTAAATCCTAAAAAAGGATCAAATATGAACAGCTATTTAAAATAAAACACGATCACTGCCACAGAGAAGCATACTGCAGGTTTAACTTCAGTTTTTGGCCACTAGGGGGCTGCAGAAACAAGCTGTAAATGCAACATTGACATATTATCACCTTATAAAGTTAATATAGCAAACTTGTTAGCACATTGCTGCGTATTTAAAAGTTGAGCAGAAACAGTCCAACATTAGCAATCATTTAAAACTTGTTTGTGTCCGCCTGACAAATGTAAATCAAATATTCACACTAGTTTAAGCTAAAATATTTCACTCTTTAGCTGCTAAATGCTCCACTATGTTCACTAGCTAGCGGTTAGCTTACAGTAAAGCAGGTTTATCACAGCTGAAGTTGACTTTGGTGATGATTCTCTGTAGGTTAGTCACTCAGAGCGACCCCTTTCACATCACACACTTTTTTATCCTTTCTTTCTATTAAAATATTCATTATAGCTGCTTTAACTTTATTGAAATTTTCCACTTCAGCTTCACCATTATCCAAGTACATTCAGTCCTCAGGTAAAGGGACAAAAGAAGAGGTGGCAGAGAAGAAAGCGTGTGAACTTGTGTCAAGGTGGCTCGTTAATGCACAACCCCACTGCTGCCGCGGCCTTATCAACAGGTGCAGATCACTTCATCCCACATCTCGGGAAAAAAAAAAGAAGAAGAAAAGAGCAGAGATGAAGAAGACATACAGACTGTGACAGCCCCGTTTTTCCTCTTTGTCCTCTCTTCCCACTTCTCCACTAGTATCATTAGTCAAAGCCTTTATCAAATCAATGATCTGTTCCGCCGGCTTGGTGAGCGAGGTCAACGCACAGCAGAGCGGAGCAAGATGTCTTTCCAAACTATTTAACAGTGTACATCTCATTTCCTTGCAGGCCATTACTGTAAATCTACATTACGGAGGCCTGTCAGTGGTCGTCTGCTTCTCCTCACACCATTACAGACAAGTAGACACACAGAGGCCATGCTGGACACTAATGGACACACTGCCATCTATGGGTACAAGATATAGGCCTACAAAACAATACAGTACTACTGTATGTTTAATGGTCACTGAAGGAAAGTATTGTACACAGTCATATAGTAAATATTCTGTTTTCTCTACTTAAAATTGATTTGAATTCATTTTATCACTAGAGAATATCAGTAAGGTATTTATTTAACTGGTACTAGTGTTGTAATTGGTCTTACTAATTAGTCAAAACTTTAATGTCTAGGAATTTCTCCTTATTTGGTTCTGCTGCCATGAGTTAATATAATAATTCAAGTCAAAGGCCTTATTTAAATCACATGTGATGAAATAAGCAACACGAAAAGAATGCTATTGCTGCTGATGTGCATGTTTTGTTTGACTTAATGTTTTTTTTGTATAGGGATGACCGTATGCCACATACCACATAATTCTCAGACTAAGCTAGTTTTAAATGCCTGTCCCTAGATGAGCTTTTTTATCATATGATTTGGTGTTAGTTGCCATTTTGTGTCAAATATGCCAGTTTCTCTTCATATGCAGACTCAAAACGCAAGAATGCAACGCAGGCCTAAAAAAATGTTTCATATTCAACCAAAGGAGCTGAAGCTGGAACTGCCTGGATGATGATTAAAGTATGTGACGTAATCTGCACGTCTGTTGCTTGAAAAAATGATCAGTATCATTATTTTATGCCTGATTTTACATTAAGCCTATACATTGTAACATACAGTATATCAGTGTTGGAAAATATCCATTTTTATATCATGATAATGATCATCCAGCCTTAGGTGCTAGTTTCATTTTCTTCTGAGGCAAAGGAGCTCACATATGGTTTCTCTCCACCTACACATAGAAGCAACGGCTGAATGAGTTACTTTTTGCATATGACATAATGATTTGAATCAAAAGTTTAAAGTTGCAAAAACCTGCAGTTTTAAATGAATCCGAAGCAAGATCAAGTTATGTAACCGTTAAAATCCATTCAGGTAAATCCCTCAATAACGATTAGAAGATGAGGCATGTAATGCAAAAGCAAATAAAATAAACAGCATGCCATCACAAAAAAAGCTCCTTGAATGTGTCAAGTAGCACAAATTGCTGATAGCAAACAGAGTAGAGAGTATCTTAAGCATATGCATCTTTTCTTTAATCATGCAGCTGCCATTCACACTACGCCGGCGCGGGCGAGAGGACGCTTAACACCTGAACCAAAGAAGTTCCACTTCCTGAGTTCCTAAACAAACATTAGCGCCTGCATACGTTATTTAATCAATATGAGAGCCAATTATACAGGAGATGAGGGTGCTATTACAAACTGAAGTTCGGGCATGGCTAATCACTGGAGGTGAGCGCAACTTTCAATCAACACCACCTGCTCCTTACTCATTGCTCTTGAAAACAACGGTGGCATGCTAAGATTTTGTTTTTGTAAACTCTTCAACTTCACCTTGTGTGTGACTCACGAGTCGGCCTCATTCATAACCACAAAGCGGTTCAGTGCGCTGTAGCTAATAAGCTCCGACAGCATAACTTGTCAAACTTTATTAGATGGCCTTTAATCATGCCAACTTATCTGCAGACACCCAAGATTTTTCTTTGTCTAGCCTAATCAGCGGGGAAGTCCTCCAGAAAGCACGAGAAAGAAACAGACATCCCTTCCGGAGAGCGGTTGAGACAGCGAGATGACCCCCGTTGCTGCATTACGATGATGATGTCAGCAACATAAGAGTACATCAGATCACCTGTCTTGTGTTTGGCATATATGCAAAACATTCTCACAATCATTAAGCAGCAAACTTCCAGGAAGTAGTCTTCATCTTCTCTGATGTCAACAGCTTCCCACAACACACCCTGACATTTCTTTTCATACTCATGTTTACACAACAGAGAAAAAAAAGCAGCACTTTAGAAGCTTTTCACACATACAGAGAATAAAAGGGATGCAGAGTTATGCAAAAACACTTTAAAGCGTACTTCTATGTTCTGTGTTCTTTTTTTTTCCTCCTGACTAACTTTATTATCATGAAGGTGACAACATCTCAGTCACGCCAGCAGCTCCAAACACAAGGAGACATCAGGCGTACCGTAGCTGATTTCTATGGATGGTCAAAGGTCCAGAGGATGATAAAATATACATACAGCATCTTATTTATATCTCCACATTCGCTTCACATTAGCATAGATTATTAATGTAACAAGAGCGACGGCGAGGAAGAGAATAAACGTGAGAGAGTGAAGATGAGAGATGGAGGGACAGCTAAGGCAAATACAGGAGGCAGTAAATGTAAAGGAGAGGAAATGAAGAAAAGTGAAGAGAGAGAGAGATATGAGAAAGAGGATTGCATGAGGCTCGGTAACAGTATTTAATATTTCAATCATAGCTATGAAAATGCTTTTGATCCAGACTCCAAAAGACTTTTACACAACAAGCATTTCTTTGAGTTAGCTACAGCACAGTGGGATTCACTGAGGAAGAAAGACACAAAAAATGCTCCAAAGGGGAAAAAAAACAACTAAGTGAATTCCCTCCAAGTTAGTTATCGTCATTATGTTGTTGAAAGTTCATTTTTCATCAGCAGTTTTGTTCTCGTTCTAACATAAAATATGCCAATGGTTTCTTTGCATGTACACTGAGTGCAGGGGGCATGCTAATTCTGAGGACTCCTTTTAATCAGAGACACGGAGTTTCCCCAATTTGAGAGACGATAGGCACAAGCAGGGGGCATGTACTGTCGAGGAGAACACCATAATGAAGGTTTTGGTTTTTGAATTCAGTCAACATGTCCTATTAATGAATCCAAAGTGTCAACATCTGATGAAGCAATAAATTGTCAAAGGAAAAATTATACAACAAGGGACTAAAGGGCTTAAAACAAGTTGAAGCAAAGAGACCTTTTTTCATTATAAAGTAAAACATTAACTGGGCAATTATCACATTGTTTTGTATGGAGGACATTCAGGGAACAATTATCATTCCGATAAACATTTCAGCAAGTGAGGAGAACACACTGGTATCATACACATCAGTTTTAATTACAGTATATGTACCTTGGTTGTTTGCTGCATTTTGCTGGGTTTTTTCAGCCTACTACTTTTCCTACTTCCAGTCTTTATGTTAAGCTAAACTAAACAGCTCATGGCTCAAGTTTTATATTTAACATACAGATATGAAAGTGTGTCCTAAAATGTTGAACTATTCCTTTACACATCTTCCCTACAAGAACCTGGCAGCATTAGAGACTAATAGGTGTATGGTATCATCAGGGTTAATGAAGTTTTTTAATTAAAGTGTTTGTCAAAGAACCCTCAGTGAGTTTCACTACAGCACTTTCACTTTTTTTAAATGTAAACAAATTGAATATCTGTGTATCCTCTTCCAATTTCTTCCTTATTTACATTTTTAGAGCTATTTCAATCAATCTCATAACCACATCTGTAATGCAATTAAAATGCTGAAAAATACATTTGTACGCATGTGAATTTTAACACACATGATGTCAGATGAAGACTGTGAAAGAAAATATAGTAATTTAATTTTGAGTACTACAATCTAAGAATATATGGAGCTAGTTGTCACGCTAAAAAAACAAACTGGGGATCAAGTTAATCTCAAAACTCTCGTCTCTAAACCCATTAATCTGAACTAATATCATAATTAGACATGGACCAAATCAGAAATTATATTTATTTCAATCACATCCACGGGCTATGAGTGCTCTCAGCAGAGAGTCTATTCAGATTTATAAACTGATTACAGCAGCTCAGATGAATCATATGTCAGTGTTGGCTATCATTAATCAAAACATGTAAAGCTTTGACTCTTACAGATGTACCGCTGACTTCTCACAGCAGACCTGTCAGATCCACTGCATTTTTAACTCATTTGTATCCCAACAGCTTTTTGCCGTAGGTGTCGTAGATAACCTGATCTTCAACGCATCTTGGGTCCATTTACGCTAGGATTTTATTCATTCTTGAGCTCACAAATTAGAATGTGATTACCCTTGATGCATGTTAGTGTCAGAGGACATCAATTAAGTAATTGATGTCCTCCTTTGACAAATGAATCATCCCCTCCGCGTTGCTGCAGAATACACTGACTAACCAGTCCATTTCAGCTCTTCATCAGTATTCTCAGTCTGATGTGGTAAAGACAGTTGGATAAACAGGTAAAGCCTGGAGTATAGAATGAGAAGATGTAGAGTGATGCAAAGGCCTTTAGAGAGCTCTCCTTATCCTCAGCGCAGGTTTTCGACCAATATAAAAGAGTCCTCTGGAGTGATGATGAGAAGGTTGTCAGGAAGTTGTTAAGATAACAAGCTCTACAGCATCCCTCTTTCCTACTTACTCCACTCTCCATCTCTGTGAACCCCTCTCCAATCTATCTTATATCGTCAAGACATGCCGATGTCAATACTACTTTGATGCTGTAGCAAAATATTGAATTCAATATTTAACTTTTGATTCTTCCACAGAACGTGTTCGGCAAGCTGAAACTTCACTTCAGTCTACCTGTTTATATGAAAAACTGATTAAAATAAGTTTGAAAGATTGCAGATCTACAATTTAACTTTTTACTGAATAGCTGCACTACAATCTGTGGCAACATCGAACAGTCCATCAAGTCTCTATTGACTGAATTTCTGTCCCCTTAAAATGAAAGCTGATAACATGCTGCTGTCTGTTTAGCTTGAACTGAAATTTGAAGTCTCACACAATAAAATTACTGCAATTTTCCATTTCAGGGCTGTTTTCCCTGGCAGCAGTTGACTGACATCTGTGAGCCAGGTTTGCTAGGACACATGCTGTCAACTTCTAAGGTGCTAGCTTTGAAAGTTGTAGCCAACGAAAGTTGATATTGTTGGCATTTTTTTAAACAAACACTGATTACAAATGTTGGTTTTCATCTGTTAAAGTGTCCTTTTATAACATCCAACACTTGGAAGAACCCATTGTGCTGTTAAGTTTTATTCGATTTGGAAAGTAGAAGCTAGTTAGCCTAGCTTACGATGATAGCAAATGACAAGACTATCAAAACTCACAGCGGCAAATAGTCATAAACTCAGTACTCCATATGCTACACAGTGGTGAATCACAACATGAAGTAACTAACATACAGAGTGTGTTCAAACAGTTAACAGCAGTTAGTTAGTTAACTGTGAACGTCAGCCCCCGACTGGTTTACTACAAAATGATGATACCAACAGTGTCACGACCCCTTGGAGAACACACATTAGCGTCGGCGGCACTGTCACCACAGAAGAATTACTTAAAATTTTAATTTCTTCTTTGTGATAAGTAGAGCAGCAAAGATTAGTCAATTAATCAATTAGGCTATAAAAAGAAAATTAATTGGCAACTATCTTGATAAGCGGTTCATCATTTTCAAGTCGAAATGCCAGACATTTGATGTTACTAGGTTTTCAAATGAGAATCTGCTGCTTTTCTTAGTCTTATTCTACAATCAGTAAAATATTTCGGGAGTTTTGCACTATGTCACATTGTGTTCTAGTATATCGTGAAGGAAAATTTTCACAGTTTTCTGATGATTTGAAGACGATTAAGCGATTAATCGCGAAAATAATCATGAGTTGCAGCCCTATGATGACAATTTTGTAACCACCACAAAAATTGAAGTACACAAATCAAACCAAACAAGATGATACTGATTTATTGGCAAAAATGTACGTTAATTTTAATTTGACTTTAAAATGTTCAAGGTGTTATTGAAGTCAAAATTCTTTTTATTAGGACCGCACTGCTTTCATCTCAATGTGTGCTTCTCAACCTCCTCTGCACACACCTACCGTCACCCTCTTACCTACTTTATCTTCTTTTACTTTCACCACTCCACCAGCCTTTTACACACATATATGCACACCTACCCCCACTCACCTGCAACTCTCCTTCTTAAGCCTTCAGGTCTTTGAAGGGGCAGAGAGCGGTGCTCCCTGGCACATAAGAAGCAGGATTAAGTTGTTTATAAAGCTGGGCTGTTATCACATAGCACATTAACAAGATAAATACTTAGACATTAGCCAAACACATGCATATATATACATACATGAAGAGGAGGGGGGACTAAGAGGAAAGGGAACTGGTAATTCAGAATGAGGTGGGTGTGTAGAGGGGATGAAATGTGCTATGAGGCAGTGATGAAGAGATAGAGTTTTTTGGTTTGCTTGTGGCACTTATTCAGGGGAGAGTTGCAGCGGCTTCTCAAAGGCTCTGTGGGGTTCCAAATGAAAAAGGCTCCAAACGAGTGTGGATAGTTATCTGTGTAAGACTCTAAATATTCATATCCAATTCCCAGCAGTGCTCCAAAAAAGAAAAATAAACTCATAATCAAGCCGAGACATATCACTCAAAACAGATTACTCACACATATTTGGAGACTGAATATGAAACTAGACAAGGAGAATTATTCTTTTGTATTGTGCGGCATCCTTGGGTCCTTTGAAAGCCTCTCCATACTAAATTTATTGTCATTATTGTTATTATTATCCTAACAGGAATGCTGTTGAGCAGAATAAATTGATGATAGCCTCTATTTTCTGCCATTTCCTTAGCACTCTTACATGAACCTGCTCTAGATGCAGTAATTTGTCATGTCAGTGTGGTTTTGACCTTTCCAGACCTCGTACTGCCTGCTTGTAATCACTCTGATCAAAGAACAGTACTCACAGAAAGTGACTCTGGATAAGACCAGGAGGATAAAATAAGTTATTCATTTTCAAACCTGCATTACTTTCAATGTTCCTGCCACCACACCAATCATTTCTAATCATAATTTACATCACTGTCAATGATCCCCCTCTGAGTTTGCAGGGACCGCTGCTCTCCAATAAAATGTAACAATCATGAATTAATTTTTCCATTTTTAGCCTCACAGCCAGCACGGCTCTCCACTGCTTTAGTCCAGACTGAAATATCTCAGCAGCTATTGGATGGATTGCCATTTAACTTGGTACAGACATCCATGAATCCCAGACAATGAATTCTAATGACTTGGTCCATGTCTAATGACTTGATCACTAACTTATCCTCTAGCACTACCATGAGGATTACATTTGTGATTCTGAGTGAAATAGGCTACCTCAACAACTACTAGATAAAGTGACGTGAAATGTGGCAGATTCATGTCTCCTTCAGGATGAATATGTTTGGTGACTTTTGCCATCAGGTCAAAATTTGGTTTGTAGTCAAGTACTAGTAAAACTAATGTCATACCTATTTGTGTTAAGCACAAATGAGCAAATATTAGAATGCTAACATGCTACATGGTAAACATCAAACTTGCTAAACATCAGTATGTTAGCTATGCTAATTGTGAACATGTTAGCATGCTAAAGTTATCACAGTTGATAGCATGGTTGTAAACTCTTTGCTGTGTTTCAAATTGCGCACTCCTGTACTTACACTTAATATTTTAAGTGCATACGTGTATTCACATCGAGAAGTATGGAAAATTGTAGTAAGTTGAGTGTGGAACTATGGATACTTTTCACCCTCAATTGTCGCATTATACAAAAATAGGTTATACATAATGTAGGTGTTTTTTTTGCATTAGCATCACTATACTGTTGTTAATTAAGTAGTCTGTGATGATTTGGCACACTGAACAATAACGTAAATCCTAACACTGGCTTGCTAAGTAGCTAATCTTAATTTCCGGTAAGTGCATATCAGCCGTGTTATTTGAGAGAGTACTACCCTGTTGAAATTCGCACACTACGCAAGTAAGTACATAGTGCATACAGTGTACTACACAGAAGTGTAGGCTACTATTTGAGACACAGTGTTAGGATGTTTAAACGGTCTGCATAGTGAAAGTGAATGTGTTAGTCTTGTTAAATACTAAACATGCTGAACATGATCTAATTGCATCTTATTTTCCCTTCTACAGAGTGAATTTTTAGTTTATTAATGTGCCTAATCAGTGTTTTTAGCATGTGGTGTTAAAGCAGAGGGTGATGTATCATTCTCAAACTTTTATGAGATATAACATTCAGGCAAAACAAGCAGATGCACTATGTCACACAGCCAAAGCCTTACATTCAATGAGTGAGCCAAATGTTTTGATCATAAAGTCGTTAAATTGATCACTAGACAAGCTGCATCACAATCTGTCACACTCAGCTCGAATGAAGACAGTGAATGACTTATCACACTGTACATGTGTTTTGAAGTCATTAATCAGAGCAGCAATTCACACATGTCAGGAAAAACTGAAAATGTTAGGAAAAATTGTGTATTTTAGGATGTTGAGCCAGTTTTGATATGTTCCACCTGCTTCACAAATAGCAGACATAAAACAGAGAGGCACATTTGACATAAAGGGGAACCCACTGATGTCAGCTGTCTAAACTAATAAACATCAATGTTGCCTGCCACATTCAAACTCATATTCAACCCTGCTTTTGAAAATAGAGCTATATCTGCTGCAGCAAATTTATAGTCCGTCTAAAATTCAGACAAAGGTGATTTTGGATGTGGCTTCTCCCACAAAATGCGAACCATTCCACCTTGTTGATGCAACAGTTATAACTACTGCAGTTATTATTGTATTGTATTATTGCGGGGGCATCCTTTTATCACCTGTAGCCCCTAAAGATGAATCATAAATGATAATATTATCAAAAAGTCCCAGAGTTAGAATATAAGAACTATTCCGTGGATACCTAAAACGCCCAACCAACAGGTTATGAGAAGACAAAACTAACAGGACAACAGAGACAGATGCTCCTACAATTTCATTATCAGCTCTGTGTGTGGGACGCCACGTAGGTTGGCTGTCGCAGTGCACCGATCACCTCTGATTAATATCCCCCTTGGTCGAACCGAGCCAATGACATCATTGCTACTAAGATACACTTGTAAGTCTTTACCTCCTACCCAGAGTGCATTGAGGTGGGGTGTGAAAATCACTGGGACCGCCGCAGGTATTAGACATACAGCTGCTGTTGTAATTAAAAACCGCCCCCCTTTAAACAAAGCACCCAGAATACAGATGAACAACCTCAAACTCTCCTTCTGTACTTAACGATAACGCACCCAACTTTCACACCACTTTACAACTCCACCACGAATCGCAGCAACAAAACATGTGTCTGAGTCAAACAACAGCCGGTGTAACAAGCAGCCATCATGTCGCCCCTCTTTCCCCAACATCTGCTCTCTGCAACCTGGACCGTTTAGCCCTCAGCCCACCGGGCTGCATGCTAAAGTAAGCCTGCGCTGTGTTATCATCAGTGTGGGCAGTCATGCAGGAAATGACTGGCTAGCCTGGCCTCTGCTAATACAACACCAGTTCCTACACTGGCTGGAAGGCAGGCAGGCTGGGACCAGATGTAATCACTCCCAAGATAGCGGTGGGAGGTAGACGAGGGGAGAAGGAGGAGATGTTAAAAAGAGGGATACTGTGTATATGTGCTAGTTTAAGAGTGCTCCGTACTCACACACATGCTCACGTAAACCTGTGTGGTTGGCGGGCGGTAATATGCAGCTTGCAGAGACTGCCAGGTACAGTAATGGCCTGGAGGCTTGTGTGTGTGTGTGTGAGTGCATGCATGTGTGTGAATTCAAAAACACCCCAAGGCAAGAGGAGGTGAATCTCCAGATGCATCACCTGGAGGCTTCCCCCTCCTTCGCCTTTCACTCTCGCTCTCTGCAGACTCACAGCTGCTCTCTCTTGACTTAATCCGGTCTCTGAGACGGACGCCTCACTCCATTACAAAGCTTCAAGAGGACTGAACAAGCACAAATATTAAAATCGTGTTCCATAAATTGTGTCGCTCTCAAATTTTGCACTCAATGCCTCAGTCGCCTCAAAGCTTGAAAATCCCCCAGGTACCTCTGTAAGCTCTCCTCTGATCCTATTTGGAGATGATTTGATAGTTGAAACAAGTAAGGGATCTTAGTTTTCACTTGGATTCACATATTCTTGCTATTTTGGGAGACATAAAATTAATTTTACTCTGAGGTTATATTCCAGGCTCTTCCAAAACAGCAAACATATTTTATAAAGCTACCTGGACTTGCAAACTGAGACAGTGATGGACTCCCTGACAACACAATAAGCTTGTTCTGGGGGAATTGACTCTTGTGGGCGAAGGTCCAGCTCACAGGTTTTCTTTCAAATGCAGGGAACAAGGAGGATCTGTGAGTACAGTTTAAAATCAGTCGAGGTCTCACATTGTGATCATATAGGAATAAAATGAACGTGTTGTATTTCTCCCTCTTCTCACTTTGTACAGATTCTGCTAAAATGGCAAAGAACACAGCATCACAGCTACAACTGGGTTGGGGCCATAAGTCATGGACCACAAGACAGTGAGTGGCTGGAGAAAGATCAACCCATATTTAATGCCATCTCCCTACCATATGCAACCACCTGCTGAAAAAAATGACGCAACATTTACATTAACTACATCTTATGTTGGGTAAACATGACATATCTAAACTGAAGAAATAAGCAAAAATAAAAATAAAAATTGGTGTATTAAATCAGTTTTTTAGGTTCATGACAGTCAAAAAGTCATTAACTGAGCAAGTAATAGAAAGATCTGTCATTTTTAATTATACATCTCAGACCTCAACTGCGACTGGTATCTGACAGTACTGGTAAGGAGCTGGTTAAAAAAACTGATTTTAGGACCGAAAAACAAAGAATTTTGAGCCACTTTAGTGTCAAGGAGTATAATAACGATTTCACAGTTATGAAAATGAATGAAAATTTCTAATTCTAATATCTAATTTGTGACATTTTTTTAAGAGGTGGCAGTGGAGACAACCAAGCGTGGTAATATTTGGGCTTTCACGTTTTCTGACGAAATAGCAATAACTCCAAAAAAGCTCCTGTTGCTTGAGAGCTCAAAAATTAATCAGATGGGAATCTACACCTCGCTGAAGCGCTTTCCCTCCTCAGCCACGTTTTTCCATATTTATCTCTGGTAAAGGGGCGGACGCGATGACACCCAGCAGGCTCTGGCATTCAGCGGGATGATTAAAACGTTCATTAACACCGATCCGTCCAGGTGATGAAATCTGTCACACACCCCTGCTGCGCCCACATGGATAGCGCTCGCGTGATTTGACGCCGTAGACACCCGTAGACACCCGTAGACACGCAAACACACGCACACACGGGCGTAACACAGGTGTAACACTCGGGCGTTGACCACCTGGCCCCACCTGTGACAAACATAATAGGATGTCACCTCTATTGTGCCAGGTAAATAAACAGTGTCTGCTGAAGTAATTGTCATGTACACACACAAACAGACCACCCTCTGCTGATTAAATGAAAGTCCCTCACACCTCTGAGCTGGTAAACAGGCCCAATCTGTCGGATTAAGACCTGAGAGGCTCAACAATGTAAGCTGCTTCTCTTGTTATGATCTGAGGCTGTGGCCTGAATGTGTGGGCACAATTAAGCTCAATTCACATAGAGAATGACTCATCATTTGCTCTTTTACAGTCAGCCTACTGGGGCCTAAATAACTTTATAACACAAACCACTTACACGCCAGTTACAATAGTTTCATACCCACCTACAGCCGCTAATGCACAGTTTAATTTAGACCTCTCACACACATTCACACACACACGTCCATACGCACCATGTCTCGATTAATCTAGAAAGTCACAGCTAACACACATACAGTATATGAACATGCACATTGGCCCTGACAAAACACATACCTATACAACTTTGTTTATTAGTAATGGCTCCCCTCTCGCCACTGTGACCTGCTTTTCTCACATTAACCCCCGAACACACTCAGCTACTCATTAGTCAACAAGTAATAAAAATCCACCCCCATAAGAACCAACACACACACACATACACACACACACACAAACCATACTGCTGGTTTTAACAAAGATAGGTCAGCTCCGAAAAAGCAATATGAACAAAGTTTTTATTAAAAATGCAAACACACCTTCACTCAATAGGTTTGTGCTCATAAACAAAACCAGAGGACACATGCACATACACACACACACACACACACACACACACACACACACACACACATAAAGCTGACACCTCAGAGCAAGATGCCTGACCTCCCCGAGGCCTCACAAGGACAGAGCGGAGCGCGCACTGGGACAATAAACGCAGATCTATGGGTGTAATGAATAAGTTACACACTCCTATTAGGGCAGGCAGGGGTGACAAATGCTTCTCATTCACTCATTAGGCTACTGGCTGTCGGAGGAGAAGCAGGAGAGACCAAGGCGCAGCAAGGGAAGCTTATTGGGTTTTAAACGGCCGTGTAATCCATTTCCTTATTGGAGATGAATAAGCTCCTGTCCGCAGCAGGTTTATTTATGGATGAATTAAACACGTACGCAGCGACAGGGAAAAGCAGAATGAATCAAAGCGCGGGGTCTGCCACTGTACGCGTCCGATCAACACAGGAGAGTGTTAAAACATCGAATATGAATCACAAAAACTGCAGGAGAGATTGAAGAAATGGAAACGCAGAGTGTACAAAAACATATATCTTTGAACGAAGAAGTTATTTTCAGTTAAGTCCAGAGGGATGGATTAAAACGATGCTCTGATCTGTTAAATCTAACTGAAGCTTTAGATGTGAAAATGGCTTCTTTTTTTTATCAGGTCAAATAAAAAAAAGGGGTGAGAATGGTTGGAACAAACAAATCATCTATTCTATTTTTCTTCATATCTCAAGGTCACGCCTTTACCATTTTTACCCTTTCCACACACAGAAAATGAGCATTAATGCAACAGAATAATGCACCGCCGTGATAAAAAAAAAAGAGAGGTAATAGAGGTATCACAGAGCCCCTTGATAAGAAAATGGAAGAGAGGGACTAACTTGCCCTCTGACCCTTCGTGGATCTCCTCCAGTCTACTCGGCATGCCCGGCCAGCACTTAACAGGTTAATAACTCTTGATCTCTATCCACCCGCTGGCAGGCCAATCTTTTTAATATATACGGCACTGCAGGACAATTTCAGCTGACCGCTTGCAGCAATCACACATCTTAGCACGATGAAACTCGTTTCCCCCAGGTTCAGTGACTACCCCCTCCAACCTCAACCCCCCACCCCTACCCCAGAGCATCAATCTCTCCGGGTGAAGCAGTCAGTCAAAAGCCAGCCGGTCAACCAGCCAGACATTAAAAGTGCCCCAGGGAAGAATGAAACGCCTCACAGCATTATCACCTAAGAGTCAAAGAGCTTCACTGTGGGCGAGACAGCAATGCTTCTTTTGTTTTTTTTTTCCTGTCATTGCCCTTATTTCCAATCTTGACCCCTTATCATTGCATCAACGGACTTCACACACCAGCAAGCTATCCTTAAGCCCTTTGACTTCTCTCAAGGTCTGGTTTGCTGAAATGTAAGAACTCAGTTTGTTTGGTTGCAACTTGTGATTTAAAAAAAGCCAAGATATTATAATGTATTCTAAAACTGTTTCAGAATCAACACAAATATTTTTAAAAAAGGATTTCCCTTCAGGTTGTGAGCTGCTGATCATTGACTGGACTTGAGGTCACCAAGGATCCCCGCAGTTCCTAGCATCAGAGACCTGAGCAGGAACTGAACCGAATGACATAGAGGCAAGGTGTTGCTGTATTCCCACCTCAGTCAAGGATCTATGTGTCAGCACAAGTTATTAGTCACAGCAGATCCAGCTCTGATCATGTGTTACATTAGTGTTTTCTCTCAAGTTATCTCTAATTTTCAACTTTTTATTATCTTGGTATACTCTGTGCACACAACATCTATTACATGACTGTCCATCAACGAAGAGGCATCACTCCTCTGTTGCCCTCCCCGAGGTTTCTTCCTTTTTCCCTATTAAAAAGATATTTTCAGGGAGTGTTTTTCCTAATTAAAATCGAGGGTCTAAAGAGAGAGGATTATACATTTGTGATTTGTAATATTGGACTATATAAATTAAAAATGACTCATCTTAACTTGCGCCTGTTGGTATAAACCTCATTTTGAACTGAATCCAGTCTGACTCCCTTTGAAGATTTCAGATGGGGTCCAAATTGAAAGACCTCTAACATTAGAGAGTGATGCAGGACGCTGAGGCACACTGATAAAGCTGGGTGAATAATACAGTAACACTTTCGAGTGTGACTTTATCATATCTGACAATGGTCTGAAAGCTAAATCATAATTAACTTGCACCATCAACATCAGTGCATTGTGGAAAGTTTGCCTGAAATGTATTGCACAGCTTTGACCTCCTTGGAGGATCTGCAAAAAATCTAGAATGCAGAGCACTTATATACATTACAGTTATAATAAAACATATACTGCTCTTTCAGGGCCAGATTTACTGTGTTTGCACAAACCTTCGAGAATCTTCGAGACCCACAAAAATCGTGTAAAACTGGGTTAGTGTGTGACAGTGTGTGTGTGAGTGTGTGAGTGTATGTGTGATATAATTCTGCATGTGCTGCTCGGTGTGTCTCTCAGGAGATTTCTCTTTATCTGACTCTGCCTAACAGTAAACATGACTGTCACTGTTACACTACAACTCCTCTGGGGCTTAACTAATGGCCCCCTCTTAATGACACACTCATACAGTCGCACAAAGACACACACACACATACGCACACACACACCTCTTTAAAGCACTTTAAACATACGTCTCACTTTGACATTGCATGGATGGGATCTGCGCTAATGTGACATGTAAGATAAACGTCTTTGACTATAACGGCAGGTTTTCTAAATGGATTCGTGCATGTACGTAATCCGCATTCATATAAAAGAACGCACGGTAACACAAACTGAAAGTATAAGTAGGAAGGGGGGAAATCCCTCAAACAAACAGAATTAGAAGGTATCACGCAGGAAACAATAATTATCGCTCCTCTGAAACAGAGAGAAAGGAGAAACGTCTTTTGTGGGATGTCAGTGGGGCTGACAGCGCCTGAGGAGCGTTCGAGAGATCACGTCTGCGGCGCTATCATTAGACAGGAGAGGCAGCGCGCTGATCACGGGGAAGCATGCTGACAGCACATGAAAAACGGGCGCTTGTGTATCAATTCGTCCTCGTCTTCTTCGTCTTTTCTTTTCTTTTTTTTTTCCCCTTCCTCCGATTTTTGCTCCCCCTAAACTGCTCACACATTATTCCTCCTCCTCCACTCCCAACACACACGCACATCAGCAGACTCTGGTAGTCAACATCAAAGTATGATGGAACGAGGCACATCATTAGCTGGAGAAGACAGAGGCGAGGGAGGATGAAATCATTTAGACGACGCTGTGGAGAGGGAATTACTACGCCTGTCGGGATGAGGGGAGCGGGGATGGAGGGAGAGGGAAAGACAAGAGGGAGGAAGGAGGGATGAAAAAAAGAGAGGGAAAGGGTACAAATGAACAGAGGATGAAAAGTCAACAAGGCCGAGAAAGATAATGAGTGGCAGTGAGAAAAGAGAAAAAGCAGCAAGGTTCAACAGGTTTGTCAAAACCATGGAGCTGGGTTGGATGATGGCTATTCCCTGATAATACATGTGTGTTTTCATGTGTGTGTGTGTGTGCGTGTGTGCGGGGCCAATCATCTCCTATCCTCAGTGTTCCTCCCTGCCGTGCTCTCCGGTGTCGGCAGGCCAGGCGGCCTTGTTTGACAGGATGAACACAGTAATTGCCAGGAAGCGGAGAGATGAAATGTGGAGCTGTTGTGATGTTTTAAACATGACACCGTTGTAGGCCGAAGTTGCACAGGTCTCTGCCTGCTTAACAAGTGGGGGTAGTCAATGGACCTGACAACGTTATTTGACTCTTTGAACTCAAAACGGGGGAAAAAAAGAAACAGAATAAATAAATCCTGTTCATAAAAACTGTTTTTTCATTGGGTGATGAGGTTTCTTGTGTGTCTATAAGTAAAACATTGACACTTGGGGAGACTGGCTTGTGGTGATACAGTATGTTAAAGGAACTTTAATACTACTTGGATCTAATTTTCATACTTTTGGGCCATTTTTCCATTTGTTAATCTTTACTAACCTAGTGGGAGCAAGTTTAATGCTACAATTTGAGGATACTAATTAAAAGAAAAAGAGATCAGACTGGTTTTAAACAATAAGGAGTAAATGATGGAAAATGGTACAAAAATGTATTAATCAAAGTTTCATTAGATGATATGACGATCAGTGTTGAACAGTAATGTGATTACTTTTTTCACAGTGTAAGAGACTACAATTGGAAATTCAGTAATTATATTACAGCTACTAATGCCACTTTATTTCTTTAACTTTTTGGGAGTCTGTTTGCTTGCCATCTTACAGGGACTTTGCTGGAGGGTTGAACTCAATGTCTTATCTCTACCAAAAGAAGAGAAACTTGTCTCCCACTAACTTTAGCTTTGCTTACACTTAGTCGGTAAACCTGGTTTTGCTCATAGTTGGAGGGTGTTTGTGTCTTCACTGTGTGGACGGGACTGGACGGAAGAAGCTAATATTAGCTGCTGATGGTCAGTAAAGGCCTCCTAACTGTAGACTGGCAGCTTGTTAAAACATAATGTCTTGCTCTCTATTTCTACATGTTAAATACAGAAACAGTGATGTGTGAATGTGAAGGGTATGAAGGATGCTTTAACAATAACAATACTAGTAGTCCTGCATTCAAGATTTTACTGGAATCTATAATAGCACCTCATATTTTATTTATTGATCATATATTTTGTGTGTAAAATCTTAATCTGTTAAGTAACCAGTAACATGATGTAGTAGAATTACAAGTACAGTGTTTCCCTCTGAAATAGAAGGAACATCCCAGTAGAAAGGGAGAAGTATATGGTTTAATAAAATGGGAAAATTTAAGTATGTTCAAATAAACATTCAAATATTGTAATAATAATGAATGGAACATGTGATATAATATAACACACGTAATACTTTAAATGCAGGACTTGTATTGGAGTATTTCTATATTGCAGTATTGTGTTGCAGGAGATTTCTTTTCTTATAGGCTGCTAGCTGACTCGCCTTCTTCCTTGAATGCAGTTTTTTCTTATATTTTCATCATTCTTTTTGTTTCTATGAGAGTTTGGGGTGGGGTGGGGTTGGAGAGTCGGTGTTCCCCATCATGAAACAAATGAGTCTATGCAACAGGGAAACGTTAGTAACTGTGGCGCCCGCTAGTTGTTTCAGGGGGAGCAACAAAAAAGCAGATCACCTTCAGGAGTTTTACGATTGCTTTAGTTTTCCTCTTTGTTTTCTCTTTTGAAATGTGCACTGTGATAAATCTGTTCCAATGTTTGATGTAGTGCTGAATCACATTTTACCTCCAGTTTCTGCCTCTTGAGCAACGTGTGAGTCAACTTGTGCAGAGACAATGCAGCTCCTCATATAGTGATGCAATAGTCTATTTATCTGTAGATAGTACAATAAAGTAGAATAGAAATATAATCCTGTATGTTTCATATCTAAACATCATAATAAATCTACAGCTGTTTAGGGCTCCTATTAGTATGGGGGGCCCCAGGCAGTCTCCTACCTTGCCGAATGGTAAAGCCTGTCCCTGTTTGTTCTCACGGCTTCACTTTCCAAAAATAAAACATCATTACCTAGATATAACAAAATCTACATTTCTCTTTACCTATCTGTCTCACAAAAACATACAAAAACCCCTTCACAAACACATAAACCCTTCGGGGCGTCACAGATAACCGCTCTCTCCTTTTCTATCCCCCAAAATGCAATTAGCCATTATGTGGCCCTCTATAATCTGCCATGTTCATTTTATTTGCCTTTGATACAGCAGGGGCTTATCTCGCCAGTCTTTACACAGAGCACCGCTTACATCCCCCAGGCAATGGGAAAACAAAGTCAAAGTTATCAAATCCACACAAAACTAAAGAAAAAAAAAAAGAAAGAAAAGGGATAAGTCAGAGTGAGAGACACAGAGGGGAAAGATGCTCACTCTGTTTGACAGGACTTCACACCGTTAAAAGGGAGGTTAGTCATATGAGCTCTTGAGAAATGCATCAGAACTGGTCTGGGATGTGGAGGAAACTGATGACCTTATTTTTCTGTGTGTGCATCTGTGAGCATTTCTTTTTGAGAGCAAAATAGATGGACTGGGACAGAGATATGAAATCTAATTTCAGGTCATAATGATGCACAGCGTGTGTATGTGTGTGTGTGTGTGTGTTCTTACCATCATTGCCCTGGCTCCCCTCTCTCTTCAGCATCTGTACCGCCCCCACATACTTCTTCAACTGGACCTTCAGGACTTCATTCTCCCTGCACAAACACACACACATATAAAGATCATATAATAAACAAATACTTTTAATAAAGATGCTATGACTACAGCGTGGAGCTATTTTAATGCTAAATATCCTTACTATAATTCATTAGACTGCATTTAAGATTTTTAGATTTTTATTTGTCACACTCAAGACTTGCACAAAGTAAAAATGGGCACTTTTTTTTGCCCAACAACTCTAGGTGCTGTGACAAGCCAGTGACAAGAAGTTGTTTTCCCTGTTTTATGACAGCATGTGGTGGAAGGAGACGGTGTGAAACTTGTTGTGACACCTTGTCACCTAAGGAACGATGAAAATAAAAACACTTTAAATCTATCCCAGGCGGTCAGACAGATATGTTCACAGAGATGTGACTCGACTCGTCTTTCAAACTGCCTGTGACACAACTGCAGCCAGGCCGGAGATCATCTTCACACCTTCAATTTATTAGCACTTTCCAGGTGGAAAGACACCAAACGTGCATTGACGCACCTGCCACATCCACACCAGCTCTGCAGGTGGACTGAAATATACCCAGCTATGCATCTTCAAACTATACAGGAACATAAGCTACAAACTTAACTTTTGAATGTGGATCCAAACACACAGCAAATATGTGACAGGCAGCCTGGGGAGTAAAATATTAGTCCAAAGTCAAGACACTGATGGATGAAGAGCAAGCAAGCCAAGGTGTATTTAAGCACGTGAACACAAAGTGATGTCCAGAAAAAATGATCATCTGAATTAGGTATAGAAGAACTTAACTGGCCTGCACAGATCCCATACCTCAACCCCACCTCTAGCACCTTGAACTATAACTTACGTCATCAGTACCCAACCTCACTAAAGTTCTTGTGGAAGAAAATCCCTGCAACCAGGACCAATAGACGATGAAGGCTTTTAAGGCAACATTTTAACACCTGATTTGGAAAGAAATGGTCAACAATCACATCTGGGTGTATTGATATAGTGTATTTAATGATAAAGTCAATCGTTTGGCCAGTAGACTTTTATCAAGGCAAGCGTTCGAAAAAATGGCATCAGTCCAAGAAAGTTCTCCCCTGTCTTTTTTTGTGTGCCCCCACCACCCATCTGATATTACAGGAGGCAGCAGTTTGCCTTCTGACCCATGTTTAGCAAGCCGAAGCACAACTGGAAAACTGGATTTCAGTGTTCAGTATCTCAGAGGTGTATTATAAGAGCACCTGTAAATGTAATCCAGACATATCAGATAAAGACACAGTCTGGGTTGAATACACAGGTTAATGCCAGGTGTGAATGGGGTCAGAGTGAGAGCCCAGTTAAGCTACAGCCCTACATAAGCCGTGTTCAGAGCTGTGGTGTGGTGGTGTGCGTCGGTGTGTGTCGGTGTGTGTGTTTTTGGACTATGGATGAGGACGCAAACACAAAGACACAGTGATAAAAAAAACAGAGTGAGAGACAGAGGCAGTCTCTTTACAAGTCGTAACTCGTTGAACATCATCGACTTTGAGGGAGAAATCAATCAGAGTTAGAGTGTGGCTTTTTATGCCCTTGGCAGTTAAATTTAACAGCCTTTGTCTTGCTCCAATGCCAACCTCCCACCCCCCCACCACCCCTCATTCTCCACGGGTGATTTTTGGTGCCCTGCTTATCAGCCCTCATTCCCCACCAACACACGAGGCGCCTGCCGGGAGATCTCCTGAATCCACATGACGAGCTCTCCGAGGAGCCGTCCACGTCGCTGTTATCAGAACCACCCGCTGCCCAGACGCTGTTCCAGCCTGATTAAATTATAGCTAATACACACCACTCGCTCTAAGTGTGTGTGTGTGTTTGTGGAGCAGCTTGGGGAGACACACAGATAATTCTAACTCGTCTCATTTGACTGAGAATGTGCCTGTTGTTGCAGGCAGATTCGAGCCTTTGAACTGGCCTTGATGTGTGCCGCTCAGGTTAAAACGTTTTTTTTAGCGAATGTAGAGCTCTTACTTATTAATATCTCTATCACTTACGCAAATGACCAATTGGCATTTCAGTCATTTGTCATGTGTGTCTCTTTCAGTTAGCTTTTGTCACAGATAGGGAGGAAATATTACGGCATCTTCACAAAGGTGAAACACCAATCTCCATGAGCTCACAAATACAGAATGTGTCCACTTAAAGCTGCACTAATCAATATTTTACAATAAAGAGGACATATCATTCACATTACCAGGTCTCTAAATTGACCCTGGGGATCCACTTGACTATCTTGCATGATTTATGACTTATATTAGCCCTTTATGTAGCACCTCAGTTCAGCCTCTATCTGAAACAGGTCATTTTAGCTCCTGTGTCTTTAAGACCCTCCTCCCGATAAGCCCACTCTGTTGTGATTGGTTAGCTTTTAGAAGCTGCCCCTCGTGCTTTGAAGGCAACATAAACAAACAGCTGTAGGATTTAGTTTCTTTTCTTTTCTCGCAATGGAAACTTCTTAAATACATCCATACATGTTTTAATCAGAATCCGATCCGAAATAAGCAAGTGAACAATGCAAACAACCCACGGAACAAGCCAACAAGGAACAACCTTAACAACAAAAGCCACAGAGGAGACAGCTGTTTGTGGGTATGCATGAAAAATCTGATGTTATGAGAAAAAGTAGAGCCAACATTTTAAACGGCTGCAATTTGCATTTGGTTGCAATCTGCAAACTCACCACTAGATGCCACTAGATTCTACGCACTAGTCCTTAAAGCTTAGGTTTCTTTGTTCTAGTAATGCCACAGATAAATAAAACATAATTACATATGTAATTATTGCATGTATAACGTGTATTAGTTACATAGGCCATATTAACCTATAAGGTGAAAAATGTGTCAATGCTGTGTTTACAGTGTGCTCTGCTGCCCCCAACTGGCCAATAAAGCATGAATGCAGTTTTAAAGACTAATTCAATAAGTATCACAGCAGACATTTGACTTGACTTGAGCAGAGAAAGCACAGGTGTAACTAATAACATTAATTATAGGTCTGCACCAGGACCTCAATGTTATTAATTATACCTGTGATTTTCTGTTGTGTCAAAATGTTGATGTAAAAAGGGTATTTCACTATTACTCCTACTGGTAGCATCTATATTATTGCTGCTTGTGTTTAGTTTTATAATACTGTGCTGTTACTTTTCCAGTTCCATCTCTAAAACTCTACAGCACAATAAACCACAATGTATCTGTACAGTGTTGACAGAGTTATCAATCAGACATATCCACAAAAAACCAGATGCTGAGAATTGAGTCAAACCTGTACCGCTGGCACAGCTACAGCTGCTTCATCAGTCTGTGTTTTTAAAAAGACACTAGAAAACGTTTCCATGCATTGTAATGGGGCACCACACAATCAATTTAGGTAACTACAAGTGCAAGTAGTTCTAGTAATTCAAGAACACTACAGTCTGTTCTGTGGTGCTTGTTCAGAGAATCATTTGTTCACAGCAAATTTTCACTGTGGTGAATAAATGTTTCTCTGAAGGAAAAATACTTTAAGCGATGTCCCTCTGCTGGAGATTGAATTTTTATTTTTTAGCAGCCTGATAATGAGCACATTTTGCTGAATTATTGATCACTCTGATACAACTGAAACTGTTTTCCACTAATGTAATGTGCTTGCTCTTTGCATCATTTAAGACAGAAAACACTGCTTAAAATCAAATATAAAAATAATGTTTCAACAGGAAAAATGTGACCATGTTCAGTCAGTTCTAATGAATGAATCCGGTTTTAAAGGGCTTATTCCAATTACCTTTAAATAAACATTTTTTTGATCAACAGGTGATCTAACTATGTCAGTAAATCACACTGCTTACAGCAAATACACTTACTAAAAGTTACTCACATCGCCTGGAGCATCCCTGGGTTTAATCATGTGTGACTCCTTGCATAACGAGATATTCATATTCCCCACATACCACCTCTTGTATGAAAAGATGTACTTATACAATAACTACACAAAATGATCTGTACCATGATACCACATAATGGAGTCTACCACATCTGTGCAAGACAAAATTCTGACACAGGTATAGATCAAACCTACATTACAATGTGTGTGTGCAATATAAGCGGTCTTGTGGGAAATTAGTGGGAAATGTACACAGGCTGCTGTCAGCTGATATTACTGGAGCTGTCAGTGGGACAATGTAAATAAGGAGGCGGTCTGCAGGTTATGAACACACATTGCTGTTTTATACCTCAAACAACAGCTTCAAATGCACAGCACATTTTCAAATCCAATTCAGAGCAGACTGATAAAACAGGACCTGGAGGTGTAACATACACCGTCTGTGTCCTCTGGTTGTACAGGAGCTCAGGACACCAACATGGTAAATCCAACATTGAGTTTCTGGTTTTCCCCACAACATAAACTTGCTCAACACTAACAGGTGAACTCTCTACCACACGCCTCAACATCCCCAGACATTAATTTTCTTCTTTTTCTATTACATCTAGCCTCTGTGCTTCCATTAATTGTGAACAGAAAATGTTTGAGGTGCTCCAACCAAGGCTCAAAGGCACAGGCTGTTTTTCTTGATGCGTGTCATTTCACCCTCTTAAGAAGATACTTCAATTTATTTTTTACATTTCAATGATTAGTTATTCAGGCTTTTAAGTGTCAGAAAATAGTGAAAATGGCTGAGTCCAATGAGACATCTTTGAATTGCTTGTTTTTTCCAACAAGGAAAATAATCATATAAACACATTTGAGAAGCAGTACCAGAAAAATGTTTGGCACTTTGTTTGAAACTGCCTGAAGCTCAACCAATTATCAAAATTATCCCATTATTTTTAGCCAACCAATGCCTTCTTGTGACCTTTTCACAAACAGGTGTCTATAAACTGTGAGCAGTTCAACCAATGAGTTATCTTCCCTTTTGAAGACAGCTTAATTGAAATGTTTTTTAGAGAGAACTATTAAAATTAGAGTCTGAGCATGTCAAAATCACAAACATTTCTAAAGAAACAAGACTAAGGGTCTACAGCCAAACTAGTGGCTCTGTGAGGCTACCAGGAAAAGCAATGCTTGGAGCTGAATGCTGATTTTAGAATATCTTAGCATATCATGTTAGCATGCTGAGACTCAAACGAAAGTCAATAGTTCTGCAGGCACTTGGTTATTAACTTAAGTATTGGACATTTTTCAAATATACACCTGAGGATTGCACAAAATGAGAAATCAAAGGTTCAGCCTGCCAAATGTCATGACAAGCCATCCAAACTTTGAGACACTTCACTTAAAAACAAAAATGTCAACATTATGGTGGCACTAGACGGTGCTTAAGGGGATCACTAAAGTCATTCCTACACATCATCTTGTGACCATGAATATCTGAATAGAATTTCATGCCAGTCCATCCAATAGTTGTCAAGATATTTCAGTTTGGACCAAAGTGGGGACCGACCAACCGACCAACCTTGGGCATCATTTGGGCAGAATAAATGTTGTGTACTTGTTCTTTCCTATCTTGTTAATCCTCGTGACCTCCTTTTATTTATTTTGTGACTCTTTGGGGGACCCTAACCCTCAGGGTGAGAACCCCTGGATTGATAAACTAATTTTCTCAGCACTATCTGATGTATACCATATACAGTATGTGGCTTAACTGAGCAATTGGAAGCAGTTCTCAGTTTCTACATGGCAAAGGCAAACATGAGTAATGTTTTCCTTTGCCAGTGAGTAACCTGTCTGGCCTACACAGTATTGCGTCCATATATTTGAATGGTATAATACTATTAGCTTAAATACCATCTTTGGCTGCAATCCTAGATTAATGGGCTGCATTCACTTCCTCAACGCCTTTGGCTAGTCCATCACTGAAACAACTCACAGTAGTGGACGAGCATTATTCAGACCCACAGGACAGAACCTGAATGATGGATGCCAAACACAACTAAAATTTCGAAGTCTTCTAGGAGTAACGACACTGTATAATATTCTCGACCCCAAAACTGTTGCAATAAACTGCAGCTTTGGCACTCTGTTAATGCTTTGCAATTGAGAGTGACCCATTAAGTTGTTTGATGCTTTGCTTCTGGTGAATGTTGGATCGTTGCAAATGTTGAGTGTTTGAAACTAATCTGAAACTGTGTGTGTCTTCTCCACCTTAAGGGAGGGTAAAGTTTTAAATGAGTCTGGCGAAAGAGAAATACTTGCTCTGCATCTCTGCTGCGGAAACTGCATCCTTCGTCCAGTTGATATGGGACCAGCTAAAAACTGCTTTCTCTTTAAGGGCCATAGCCTGACCCAGAAACGCTGTTAGTGTGGATGTCGACTCTCAGCCTTTTAACTACGTTGGTCAATACAAATGTTGAAGTCATTTCATCTTCTTCCATTTGAGAGACAAGTGTGAAGACAGATGAACAGTGTTTGTGTATGAGAAGATAGATGTATGAAAGAGTTTGTGATTGTGGTGTGCACAAAAAACAGCGAGAGAGGCTGTGTGCCTTAGAGATAGATTTAAAGAAACGGTTATTGTTTTGTGTGGAAATAAAGGAGATGGTGAGAGAGCGGGAAACTGTTAGAGATAAAAATAATAATAATTGTTAATAATTTGCGTGAAAGAGAGAAAGTTTGAGTGTGTTTTAGAGAAAGCAAATAACAAACTAATTGAGAGAGAGGGGAAGGACTGAGTATCTCATCATTTGGTAGCCCACTGATTAAGACGCATGCAGTCTAGCATGCAGACCCTTGTTCCATGTGATCATTCCACTATCCCTGCAATAAAAGAATGATGAAAGGACCCCCCATGGCCCTAGGGTGATTTTTTTTGTTTATATTCTCTCCACCACTTTCTTTATTATTTCTGTACTTGGTATTCTTAATGTGCAATAAACGCAGTTGAATTGACTGTTCTTCACATACTGTCTGGTGTTGTTTGGATATAGTAAATGAGAGGTACAAAGACTCCTTTAGAAAGGCAGCTCAGTCACTGGGAAATGCTCCTGAGTGCAATTTACTGCTTAGCCTCAACTCAACTTCAAGCATACACTCTCGTGTCACACTTCCAAAGGCTCAATGCCCAGAGTTGTATAAACACACACACACACACACGCACACATACGTATCCACACACAGGCACAACAAGGCTACGGGGTGCAGAGCAGGGTCGTTAAAACTTCAGAATTGAAGGGAAATGAACCACCTGGGTAGAGTGACATAATTGACTTCCCAAAGAAAGAAAACAGCGCGCCTAAACACTCTCAACAAGTAAACTAGGCAAACTTCACAGCCGCTCTCTCTGCCACTTCTTAGATCAGCCGTACCAGACTGCCTGGAGAAAAGACAGTAGTTCTGCCAGCTAAGAAAAAGGCATCTGCTCCCATTTCTTTTGTGTGTGTGTGTGTGTGTGTGTGTGTGTGTGTGTGTGTGTGTGTGTGTGTGTGTGTGTGTGTGTGTGTGTGTGTGTGTGTGTGTGTGTGTGTCCGCCTGTCTCCAACCACCCCCTCTCCCAGTGACGAGGTACCACTTCCTGGCCCAGTCCCACTCGACTGGCCGCCTTCCCGTCTTCCTGCTGCGAGAGGCCTGCTTTCTGCTCTGCCAACTGATGTCTAAAAAGGGGGACAAGAAATGGTTGTAGGGAAAGAGGGTGTGTGCGTGTGTGTGTGTGTGTGTGTGTGTGTGTGTGTGTGTGTGTGTGTGTGTGTGTGTGTGTGTTTCGTCTACTGCCGTCCTTGAGGGTTAGACATTCAGGACATTTTTGGAATGTGAACTAATTTTGGTTGTAAACATTTATATTTAAAGCAACAATTTATTGATGACTAAATACCGCTGATCATTGGCAGCGAGAGTAACTAAATAAAAGATGCTGTGTGAGAAATTGATACCATACTTATACTGAGAATTGGGAAAAGGAGGGCTGGACAATTTGAGGGAAATATTTCATTATAATATGTCTAACCTGTATGCAAATGCAATTTAAACGTATTCTGTGGAGTTTTCTTGTAAACAAAAAGGTTATTTTTAATATTCAGTGTTTCACCTTGAAATATTGCATCCTTCAAGCTTAAAAAGGTCTGTTGAATGTTTTCCCTTCCTCATAAAATATTTGAAAAGTCACTTTATGCAATATTTTAAAATATGCATTGTTTATATAAACTGATCAGCCAAAATCAAAACCACTGACAGGCAAAGTGACTAACATTAATTATTTAATTAAAATGGCATTAAAATGGTCAAGGAGTGGCATATATTAAGCAGCAAGTGAACAGTCTGCTCTTGAAGTTGAGAGGGAGGGTAAAGTTTTAAATGAGTCTGTCGAAGGAGAAATACTTGCTCGGCATCTTTGCTGCGTAAACTGCATCCTTCGTCTAGTTGATATGGGAACAGCTACAATGTGTTTTTAAAAATAATATTCAAACATGGTGTTTTATTTACTGGTGGTTGCTACTGGTACATCTTGTCTGCCCATGTAAATGTTTTTCATCTGACTGACGATCCCTAATGCTGCCAGCTCTGCACTTTATAGCTCAGTCAGCTGTGTTAGTGTCACTGACTGATAGGACAACCTTGCTTAAAAACGGCCTGTCTGACAGTGACATGATAAGATCAGCTAGATCCTTTATCTAGAGAAAGACTCACCTCTCTGTTGGTGACACAGTCAACACTACAACTCCATTTTCAAATGAAATCAAACTTATAGCAGAGGTGTTGCTAAGTAAACTAGACTGTCTCTACCTGCTTAGTCATCATATCCACAATAACTAATGACTGGTTTGTTCTTGTGTGTAAAAATGTTATGAAAGCACATCTGTCACAATATTGATACTGAGGAGTTCAGACAATAATAATATAATATTTGATTTTGGAAATGCAATAATAAATGGTTTGACAACAAAAACATTGAGGCTTTTGCAGATTACCCATACAGATGTTTTGAGGTGGCATGTCCATACCAACATGGATGAAGATTGTTACATGTGTTGATTTTACAAGTTGGGAGTGGGAATGTGGGCTGGTATGTGTCAACATGTGAGCAAGACTCTTACATTATCATGTTATATTTAGAGGCGTTTGTGAGTAAGGGTCCTCCTGCTAGCTGAGTTTCTGTGTGAGTAACTAAGTGAGCAGCAGCTTGTTTTAGCCCACTCCCCTCTATTGGAGTCTACGTCAGCTGAAATCTATCTATGGAGGCTCGCTCATCCTCTGCCACCCCCATATACAGCCGGGCTGAAGACACACACACACACGCAAACACACACACGCAAACACACACACGCAAACACACACACGCACACGCTACTTCCTTGGGTTTGAATGCTGCTCTGCTATAAAAGTACAATTACTGGGAAAAGCACTAAAATAAGCAGCTGACTGGCGGCATCTTCCTTAAACAGCGGGACCATCTGGTGCTGGAGATAAACATTTAACCTGAAAAATGGCTGTTCCCTGCAAAGTGATCCCTGTCAAAGTTAGTGCAGATTAAACTTCTCAATTCATTCAACAGCGGTATGGTACTTCAGCTATGTGTCAGTCAACCGAATTAACAGTCCTTTTAAATGTCACCTATCAATGTCTGATTTTATGTCAGGCTTTCTGACTCCTAATTCACCCTTAGTGCCAGAGAATCACAAAGAATTGTGAGAAACATAGCAACCGATGCCAGTAGCCTCTTCCACTGAATGATGCTGACAGCTTCCAGCCCTCATTCAGTGGCTAGCTGCTCCTTCAGTGGTATTTATAGCCGCTATTGATCGAGACAGATTTGGCTGAGAAGGAAAAGCAGCACTTGAGATTTAGCGGGTGACTATAGAATAGGCTTTGTGTGTCCGTGTGTGTGTGTGTGTGGAAATGCACATTGCATGTCACGGTCACCGGCAGGGAGAGCGAGGCAGTCGTGAAGCCATCACTACCTCTCTTGCCATTTCCACTCCATTAAAATGTGAACATGGGAACATGTGAATCATCACATATTAAAAAACCCATAAGCTGCTCCACAGTCCTCTTAAAACTCCAAACCCATCAGCTTTAGCAGTTCCTTCTTACTTAACGTGAGTCACTTAACTTGTACTCGATCAATCCTTGCTGGTGGCTTGACTTACTGTAGGAGGCTACCATCTGAAAACAGACCTGCTGGGTCTTTCTGTTTAGACTGTTGAAGGATGACTAATCCTCTATTTAAAGGCCTCAGGACTCAACTAAAGACTTCTGGCATACCAGCAATCAATTGTAGATGGTGAGGTGATGTAATTCACTTTCAGGAAAACTGTGGGTGGTCACTTACTGGGAGGAGGTGTATGTGCAGAGGGGTTCAAAAGTCTGAAACCACTTGTCAGGAGACTTCTATTTTACATTTGCACCAAATTAGATGGTGAAACAGTATGAACATTTCATATCACGATTATCACAGTTATCAGTAATATCGTGGTATTGTTCAAATGAGCTGAAAATGTTCAAAAAGTACTGATACACACACATTATTTCACCAAGTTTTATATTGAAAAGAACCCCAAAAAATCACAGCACTATACACTTTTGTTTGCATAAATATTACAATAATAACATTGCCAATACTTTTGTAAAAGATGAAAATGAAAATCATCAATCATCAAATGTGTATTAACAATAAAGATGGCACCATGCAGCCATGAGAGATAACTCCTTTTTGCACTGCAGCAAACAGAAATGACTGTCTCATCTGCTGTACTGCATTCATCTTCACATTAAAAACAAAATTCAAATAAAAACAGCAATAGTAAAATTATTCAAATGAAAGTAGAACATGTGATTGTATAGGTGTGGGTGTGTGCGTAAGTGTATGTTTGTATGGGGGATATTGATTTTCACATCAGTATTTTCTCCTCTGAGTGATAAATACAACATGGATACATGGACATTGGACAACAATACATTGGAAAAAGCACTTACAAAACAGCGGTTCAATGTTCTTCTAAGCATCTTTTGTAACATTTTATAAAGTAACATTATAATAATTTGCTACCCCTAAATCTCTCTGCCAAATTACCTCTGCCAGTGAAAAATGTATGAGGATTATCTGAAGACTGACGAGTTGAGTAAGAGTGGACCAGTGACTTTGCTTAGGAACATTCCCTTCACTTGAATGTATTGTATGAATAAAAACACATACTGGTAAAAGTAAGACTCCAATTTTTTTCCCATTGAGATTGATCATTGATAAAATAGTTTATTTAATCTGAACCATGCAGTGTAGGCAGTTAAACCAATATTAGTATCCTTAATCAGTAAACTGAAATTTGAATGAGTAAGAACTAGTGTTGTGTCATCTGCAAACATTATAGGAAAAAGGAGATTTCAAACATTAGATGAATCATTTATATAGATGTTGAATCCCACAGAGTAGTCTGCCTTTGTTGGAATAGCAGCCATTAACACAACCAGTCTTCTGCTGGAGACATAATCTTTTAACTATTTGTACGTTGTATCATACAAACTTTTTACAACTTTTCCAATAAAATATGATTAACTGTATTAAAGGCTTTGTAAGGGTCTATGAAAACACTACAAGTAAATTCATTATGATCAAGTACAGATGTAACTTTTGATTTTTCCAGAAGCCACACTGGTGTTTGTAAAGGAATGAATTTGAATATAGATGATATATAATCATTTTATATACCATTTTTCTAATATCTTTGAAGTTGCTTAATTTTCTGAGTTGTGTAGATTGATGAATAAGAGGGAGAAAGTAACTAGAGTAAAAAATAATGAGAAAATCCCCAATAACAGTATCTAATTTATTTTTAACAAGGTTTATAGTGTATTCACCTAAACTATATTTGAGTTTATCCTCACTGTTTATCAGGTTAAGAGAACTTGACAAACTTTCATTAAAATCTTTCATGACAAAGTCAGTTGGGAGATACATAATACCAGCAATAACATTCCTCCCACCAGAGACACCAGAGAGCTCTAAAAAAAGCACCTCAGCCCTATCTGACTTCAGCGAGAACTCATCCCTAATTCTAAATTCATAGACACACAATAAACAGAGATATTCCACCTCCAGATCTATTCTCTCTTGTGTACCTAATTTAATTTAAGTAATTTCAAGATTTCTCTAGAGTCCTCGGTAAGCCATGTTTCTAATAAAGCAATAATGGAAAAATCATGTTTGAATGAAGATAAGTAATGAATGAATTTGTTGTAGTTGCTGGGGAAACTTTTTATACTCAGATGAAAAGTAGAGAATCAGGAGGCATGGAAACAGTCATTCAACTACAAAGGCATCATGATGAAAAATATTTGGTCTGGTTCAACATTAAAATAGTAAGAGTCAATTATAGATGGATCAATTGGCTTAAAGATCTGGCCTTTAACATCAAGCAAATTTTGAGTTAGAGTTTTTCTGATGATGACATTGGCTTCCCAGTCCTAAGAGCCAAGGTTTTTTCACTGAATAGTTTTCTCACTTTCTTCAAATTCAGACACCTTTACTTCCCAGACTCTTCAATGTCATCTATAACAATGTGATGGTGTCTGTACTGACCTATCTTGTCTTGATTGAAATTGAACTTTTGCAAATTTTGTCCTTTCATCATCGTTCTTGGACCAAGTTTTACATTTTAAAATCGTCAAATTCCCTTTGAGTCATATATAGACTGACCTTGAGATCATAGAATTGCTTTTGACAGATCATCAATTCTCCTGTTTGAAGAACCAACTATAACCTGCCCACAAGTTTCAGAGCTTTTTTCCTGTTGTCTTTTTACTGATACAATTCACGCAATTGAACCACTGTGACATATTCCTCAGTGGTATTGTTAAAAGCTTTGGGTGGCATGGTTTTGTCTTCAGCCTTCAAGGCCTACGAGGTCCAAACTTAAGCTAGATACCAAGCCAGAAACATTCACAACATACTGTCCACAGTTTATCGTAGAGAGATTAGAACTCAGCAACAGAAATTGAGCTCTACGCCGGATTCCTCAGATAGTCAGAAAGAAAACCAGCTACACGTTTAAAGAAACACAGCCATCTTTCTCCTGCATCTCCGAGAGATACAACTCAAGGAAATCTGACCTCTTGTACAAAGGAGTTAAAATCGTCAAAACCACGAATTTGTTTAAATTTGATTGCCGACATGTGATTGGTACAGAATCTTACATTTTTCTTTTCCTCACACTTTCTGATTATTTTTAAGTTTATGTGAAAGTATTAGAGCTATCATGTTTGGTTTCATATTTTTGGACCCCACTGCATGTGTGATTTAAGGAAAGAAATGTAACATTGCACAATGACTCTGCAAGGGGAGCAGATCCTTATGTTGTTCTGACATTCATCCATTCTCTAGCACTTTTAATCATGAGCTGTCTGAACTGGATGTAGAGACTTTGACACTGAAAGTTGCACATATATAGTTCCTTTTCCTGTCTGGGTAAGGCACTTGTCATTAGTTTGTGTAGGGGTAATTACTGTGATTATGTGTAAAACAGTGATGCAGCTACTGTAGGTATAGGAGGCACAGCCCAGCACAATCATCAACAACAAAGCAGCCCTAATCACAGCCGTGAAGATCCTCAGGCTGTTATAGCTTTTACATGATGTTTACTGATGTTGTGTGCTGACTGAAAAGTATTTCTGTTTAAATTCATAAATAGACAGGATAATGACAAATAGAGGGAAAGCAAAATAAATAAAAAAGGGCTTGTTTCCATAGCCACTAAAGCACTGTTGACTACTAATACTCTGACAAAGCCAGACTCTCACAGCTTCCATAGTGCTGTTTCTCCCTTAAAAGCTCTAAAAAACCATCTGCTCACTACCTACTTAGCATCACACAGCAAAAAACACAGTTAGCAACTAGCTGGTGAACTTAAGCAATGTCTCGACCACAGGAACAAAGGGGAGGATGCACATTTCTCTTTGTTTGTTAACGTTAAAAGTAAAGTCAGGCAGTTTTGTCGGCTTCCTGACTCATTCTAAAAAAGAACAAGAGAAAAACAAAGACAGTGCGAGCAAACTGAGACCACCAGCTAGCAAGAAAGCCATTGCTAGTGCCTTGCAAAAGATGTCTGCTGTGAAAAAGCTCTATTCAAATGGCTTGGATGACCACAGACACAACAGGCTATCAAAATATGCATTTTGGAAGATGTCCCACAGCACAAAACAGCCATTGTATTACTGTGGGGGTTGATATGTTGATGATCAATACTAATAACACAACTATTATAATGTGTATTATGTCAAGCAATTACACCTCTGGCTCTACCGGCACTCCACTTTGAAATAATTCCTTTCAAAAACACCAGCCTGCTACTCTCATTTTCAGCTGCTGAAGATTGGGGAAGTGTCATCCAAATAACGTTTGTCCTCAGGCTGAAGATTAAAAGCATTTACAGGATATGAGGTATATTACCACTTCACTAAATGGTTCTGCTAGATTTCTTTCAAATATTAAGGCTCTTTACGTGTATCTTCAGCTAAAGTGACTTCAATTTACTGAATGTTGTTTAAAGGCACCTGCAAATTATGGTACATCTACAAACTGATGCTGATATTTCAAGGTTGCAAAAACAATTATGAAAGACATTAAAGCCCCTGCAGAGCTACAGAAGGTGCCTTCACATTTCAGACTTTATGTGTGGTGATGTATTTGGTGTTTACATTTTTTCAGGAACATTTTTGTAAGAACATTCAGCAATCATTGGTGGAGAAATATTGTGTGTATTTCAAAACCAGCTCTGATTTGTAACTTCTTTAATGAAAAGTTATCAATCAGACACAGACAGCAGTTGAACGTGTGTTCTGTTACTATTAGTGGGGTTTTCTTTACCTGGCCAGCGCCTGGACCTTAGCTGTATGTCTCTCCTCCAGCTCCGCCAGCTTTTTCTTCAGCAGCTCAGTTTCTTGCCTCAGGCCTGCTGAGTGCTCCATCTCCCCATCCAGCAGGCTGCGAAGAGACCTGCCAAATACATCAAGTAGATCACATGTCACAGATCACGTGAGTACATACTACACAATGCAGTTTTCTGTTCTAAAAAAACTCAAGTGTATCTTCTTATATGGACTTAATCATCTGTATTTAGACATACTGAATGTTCTTGTTATGTTATTTTCCTATACAGCAAACATTACAAAGTCTCTTCAGTTACAGAAACAACTTATAAACTGAGTTGCCTTCAGCTCTGATATAAAAACCCTTAATAAATCCCTATCTGTGACTGTGTTGCTGTTGAGTCAATGTCTGAGTACAAATCACAGTTTATCACAAAAATCAATAGTACTGCTTGGAAGAAGATTCACATTTAAATATGATCTTATCAGAACATAATCCTGAATTCTATCAAACTGTGTTTTGCAGATTGCTCAACAATTCTCTTTAGCAGCTGTTACATCAGTGTAAATCACAGCCCCGGGTGACTTATAGCTAGAATCTAAACAGGCTGTGGCTCAAGTCAGCACAAAAACGTCTCCCGTCTCTGGATAAAAAGTAAACAAGCTGACACCATTTGAACAGAAGGTCATCCAATATCTTCTGTCAGTCTGAGTGTGCGTGTGTGTGCGCGTGTGTGTGTGTGTGTGTTTGGGGGTTTGCCAGCAGCAGATAAGGAGGATATATCCCAACGTACGTGTTTTGTTCCTCTAGTTCATCCTTCCTGTTCATCATGGCTACAATGGCCTGGCGCAGCTCCACTGCAGAAGAGAGAGAGAGATCAAAGTGAGTTATCTGCACTGAGACTACTTTAAATACATAAAACACACACACAGACATAACACACTGAAATATGCACAAACTAATAATCTACGATCTTCAGACGTGGAGATGACAGAAACCTGCTTTCACTCCATGCTTGCTGGCTCAATGCTGCGCTGTTGTTCCATCCCAAAGATGAACTGCTTCAATAAAATCAGGCTTGTATACAGAATAATATCTATCTGACGTAGAGAGAAGTTTATCGTTAAAACATAATTTTTAGGAAGCTACTATAAAACATTGAAGAAAGAAATTAATCCAAAATAAATGTAGTGTATTAGGAGGAAAACACTACAGTAGTTTAACTCATATTTAATGTATCAAGAAAATATGAAAGTAATCTGTACTTGGCCATTACGATATGATTCAGCTATTTGCTATAATGTGTCTGGTGCAACAAAGACACACTCTAAATGTCAACTTAAAAACACAATTACTATTTGATCTGTCAAATAAATAATCTAGCTGTCATTTGCTGTAGAGCTATTAGAAAACCTGAAGTAATATTATCCATGTTGTGCTACTCATGTGATCAGCAGGATCATAAGGAGCTGTATCCTCCTTCATCCTCAGTCCAAACCCTCTATAATTATCACTATTATCACTGTCAGCATGAAAAGAAAAGCATTATTTTCCTCCTGCTGGTCACTTCAGCTGATCCAGCTCAGTTCAAACCAGCTGGATTTTTAGACATTACAAGCCACAGTAGATGGTAAAGACCGTTAAATCTATAAATGTACTGTATTTCTTTATTCAAATGATTATCCAGCTTTAGAACATATCTTCAGATTTCACTATCATACACCTCTGATATGCTAGTCAGTGAGGAAGTTCCACCCAAGTCCTGAGTAATGTTTCAAATGTTGCTTCAAATCTGTTCTTGTAGATGTATCTGACTTTACCTTGGTGAAGTGAGCTGATATTGCTTTAAAATACAGGACTGTCAGCAAATGGTTCATCAAAACTGTGTCTCAGAAGATGTCTTATACGCTTATCTGGTTACTGAATACTGTCATGTTGAAAAGGTACAATATGTGTAGTTATCATTAGTAGTAGTTAAGTTAGCAAAAGAATAGTTCGACATTTTAGGAAATACAATCTTTTTGGCGAGGTTGCTGAGAGTTAGATGAAAAAAATTGATACCACTTTCATGTCTGTATGGTAAATATGGAGCTACTACAGCTAGCAGCTGGTTAGCTTAGCTTACCAGTTATCCCAGCTAGCGCCCTGTTAGCTACAAGGCATCATTGTTGTGGCAAAAAGTATTCAAAAAGTTGCTACGCATGGCCAAGAAATATCGGTCACATAACCCCCTTCAAGCCCCAATGTGTCATTTTTAGTGCTAAGCCAAGCTAACCGGCATTTACCATTCAAAGACAAGAGAGTGATATCAATCTTCTTATACAATTCTCTGCAAGAAAGCAATATCCATATTTTCTAAAATATTGAACTACTCCTCTACAGAAGGTGCTTTTTTAATCCCTGAGAAGACTAACAAAGAGATAAAATTCTGAAAGTTTGATTTTGTTCTCAATGTGCGTTAACACGAGCTCATCAACATTTTGATTTTACACGGATAATTGGCATCCCTTAAAATGTGTGCTGAAACAGTTAGCCAATTGATCAACAACTATTTTAGCAAATCAATCAATTAATTAATCTAGGGATTTCCTGTTACCAGGTGCTCAAAAGTGCTACTCTACTGCTTTTCTTTTGTTTTTCATGAATGTAAATGGAATATATTTGGGTTTTGGACTGTTGGCTGGATACCTGGTCACCTTGGTCTCTATCACAAATGACTAGACAAAACTTCCAATCAATATAACAGAAATAATAATGATAGATTAATCAATAATGAAAATTATTTTTGGTTGCCTTAATTCTCATTATTTAAAATGATAGTGGATCAAATTTGAACAACATATCAGTAATTCCAGTCGGAAATTGTCTGTATCATTTTCAGCCTTAATAGCATCAGTCAGTCGATCTGTATCAGCCACCGCCAACGTCTGGCAGCAATCAGCTGCTGGGTGATGCTAATCTCACATCCTGATGTTAAGGACAGATTTGGGCTTAGCTGTGTGGTGGCACAGTGACTCATCGCCATAGTTACGCTTGGAGGTGCACATGAAGGTTTCAAAGCCCTTAACTACGGCATTTCCAAAAATAACAACCATGAGACAAGGAGTTAATCTACCCTGCACTTTGCATTATACACACACACACGCGCACACATGCACACAGAGAGACCACAACCCTATTCTCATAACTAATGTAGGGTGTCGATGTAGCCCCAGACACAAGTAGGTCTCCTCCAGCCCCAAGCTAAGTGCCTGGTTGGGGAGGGGTTGGGGAGAAGAAAGAGGAGGAGTGTGGTGAAGAGCACAACAGAGAGCAGAGTAGAAAAGAGGAAGTCTATTATCTCTGTGGCTCCTTTCTCCACATCAGCAGGCCAGAAATAAAAGTGACCTTTAGTCCGACCACACGTTCACAGCGGGTGCCACAGACGAGCCATTAGGGACTTCAGTCAAGCCAGACGCCCCTCAGTCGTCACATGAGGACAAATTATAGCACAACACAAGTGTGTGTCTTTGCGTGTGTGAATGCATGTGTGTGTGTGCCTTTGAGTTCATACATGTAAGAGCCACCTTTTACAGGGAAAGAAGTGTGTGTGTGTGTGTGTGTACGCGAGTGTACGTGAATATGAGCGTGCACGTGTATGTGTGTATGTGTGTGTGTGTGTGTGTGTGTGTATGAGTTGCTCCACCGGAACCCTACACACTCTTGCTCAATTGTTCCAATAATAGATGCATTAGCAGAGAGCTAGGCCATGTAATCGAGGTGCCTTGTGAATTATAGACTCCATACTCTCCAATCAATGGACTGCTTGGCCTCACACGCTGTCAGATCTGGATGGAAACCACTGACTGAGTGCTCGAGCTACACACTTCTACTGCCGCCTCTCAACAGCATTTTCCTCTCCCACAAACACACACGTATACAGACACACACATACACACACCTGTGGGGGGATGTAAAAATCCATCAAGCTTTGTATTCACCTGCATGTTTCACAAAGCCTTTATCATGAGAATGGCAAACACTGTCATTAACTGTTTTTACTAGTTCTTTACCACCAAACACACACATGACGTAAGAATGAACAAAAGGAGAAATGTTCCTTTTCATAAAACATCTTATTATTTTTGTGTCAGCATATGAACCATTCAAATACTTTGATTTCTGACTTAACTGACAAGCTAATGGGAACTCACATAGCTTCTTTTAAAAAAATCAAGTCAAAATTGAAGCAACAGAGGCCAAAATATCCTGAGTTTCAGTCTGTAGTATGAAGCTCCAAAATTGCTGCATCCTACATTTCCCATACTACAACTGAACTGCATCTTTTATTAAACCCCATAGTTCCTCCTAAACGCTACCTTCTTTCAAACCCCACACCTTCAATTTTTAACCTCAAGTCGAGATAATTCATAAAAGATTTTAAAAAATGATTTGCACTCGTCCTTCTGAGTAAAAAGAACTTCTTGTAAAATGTGAGAATTCGTGAGAAATACTGCTTAAGCTGCACATAAGACCGCTGCTAATTGTGTTTAACTTGCTCAAATGGACAAAATCTACATTATGGAAATCAGTGAGCAAGATATTCTTACAAAATCATCAGTTTTGTGATGTTGAAGTACAATTTTTTCTTCCAAATCACTTTCCCTCAACCTTCTTCATCTTCTCCATCTTCTCCTTCTTCCCTTGTGGTTTCCTACTTTTTCCAACTTTACACAACCCTCAGAAGAAGGCGTCTGTACTTGTTGATGCAGGTTAAATGAGTAGGCGTGGAGAGCAAAAAGCAATGGAGCCAGTGATATCGAGAGCAAGAGAGCAAGCTTTTCCAGTCGAGGAAAAGTCACGGCGTTTTGCTCGAAATGCAAAAATATGTTTTGGCTGCTTTGCATTTTGGTCCATTGAGCCAACAGTAGGCGTTGAAATTGGTATCTCTGCCTCTGCCGTGATGGATTTCTTCTTTTGTGTGATTGTTGAATGTGAGGGAGTCTGCAGAGGAGCTCATGCTGTTTGAAATTTAGGGGCTGACACTAAAAAACCCCAATGATGTCACAGATTTTTTAGGGTGGAATCGTCTTTTTTTGCCTTCTCCTACTCCTTTACGTCATTTTAAGGCCTCATGAAGCTCCAAACTTCAAAGATTATTTTCTCTGCCTCTGCACCAGCCATTCTTTTAAATCATCAGCTCTCTTTGTGACCTCTTCCAGTAAAAGGTCAGGGGGCAGCTCAATCCCAGTGCTTACAGCCAGCTCCGCTCACCTTTCCTCCCTTCTGTCCCTTCCCTCCTCCTCTTCCTCCTTCAAACACACTCACACAAGCAGAATCCAGGTGTGAGGGTCTCTCAACTCTGGCTATCTCCTGGGCAACGAGCTGACTATCAACCGCTCTCCAGGACTCACACATCAAATGCTCATCAAGTGCTTTTTTTTTTTTTTTTTTTCAATATCAAATTTTTCATCCACATCTGAAATCAGGCATTCACACACAAGCTGACTTTGTGTCACACTCTCCCTTTTTCTTCAGACAAGCAAAAGCTTTTGAAGGCAGCAGAGTGTGTGAGTATGAGTGTGAGCGTGTGTGTAAAATGTCCATTCTCTGGAGCAACAGTGCCACCTGGTGGATCATATGATATAAGGACGCAGAAGGGAACTTTCTCTTTTCACAGGACTCCCCTGATAGCAATTAGATTACTGTAACTGCAAAGAAATACTTTGAGAAATACTTTGCCACATTTAATTTTTTACAGACTGAAGCTTTGGTTGCATTTCCTGACATGTCTGGACTTCTCAAGATTACACTCCAAGATTAGATTGGGTCTGCTGATAAAACCTCAAGAGGAACTGGATGTTCATTTAACAGGAACAGTGATTTTTGCTATCAAACAAAGTGCTTTTAAAGTTGAATTTGTTTTATCCTCTGCATGATAGAGAAATTAACCTTGTACTGTAACTGTATTAGGCCCTGATTGATTCTTGATACCTGACTCAATTCTTGCAAAACATTTTTAACCAATAGAAAACTGCTACCTTGACTTGTCTTTTAAATATCTGACTCAAATTTGGCTGGACTGTCACTCACATATTACCCAATGTTTGTGCACTGCCATGATGACAGCTCACATCTGTATAATCCATGCTGATTCATACCTCAGGAACAGGTTTGAGAGCAATCTGAACAAGACAAACGAGCGAGAGTAAGAAATAGTGAGAGACAGACACATGGAAACACAAAGAAACACTCACCCTCTGTCATAGACTCTGGCAGACCAGATGTTGGCAGCGGGCTGGTGAGTGGAGCAGACTGCATCGGTGGACTGGACTCCATACTGAAACGCATGAGGAGAGCAAACTTTGAACATCTGAGTTCTTTCGCTATTTATTCTTGAAAAAGAAAGTTTCAGCTACAAGTGAAAGCATGGTGCCTAGAGTTGCACTGTGACTAACAACCAATTGATGTCAGTTACTCCACATAGCAAATTATTTAGACCACGACACATCACACACGACTGAAACAGCTGCTTACTTGAATGGGAGCCGCGATGCGCCGCCCTCGCAGTTTCCCACCGGTCCTGTTGACTCACACTGAGCAGGAAATGCAGCGGTGTCTTCTACTGAGCTCACTGAGACAAAATGGAAGTGAAAGTGACGGTGCAGAGTAACACAGAAAGTCCCTACATGATATCAGACGGGCAACTGATGCCTAAACTGAAGCCAATAACCGCAAGATACACAAACAAAACACAAAAGAATCTTAATGCACATCTGGCTCGCTAAGCTGCCATTGTAAAAACCTTTCAATGCTGTCTTTATTCATATTTTTATACAACATACGTGTATTGTATTATGTAATGCAAGTGAGAATCAGTGCATCAGACAGATTAGAGACAGGTTTGGTATCAGGAAGTGTTTTTAATGTGTCTATCTTCCTTGTAGATGCAGGAGTCTTTTAAATCTAATGTTTTGGGTGTGTGTAGTACCTGGCTGAGGGTCTTCAGGGTTCAGGGGGATGAGAATGTCTGAGCTTCTGTGGTCAGTCATCACCTGTACAGGGCTCCATGTAGACACGCTGGGTAGACTCCCCACCACCACCCTAAAAAACAAGACAATTTCAATCTCAGTCAGTTTGGTTGTCTACTTTGCCAGGTGCAATCAGTCCCGTTCTGCTCCACCAATCACGTTTCGGATTGAAGCTTGAACTGGAAACATTCAGTCAAGTTTTTAGTATTACCTATCAAAGTTTGAGAGATTTTGGGAGACGTTTTAATGAATTAAGGAGGAAACTGAGACTAATTTGACAACTTGAGATAAAGAAATATTTGAGAAACAAAAATATGAGTACTTCTCAATTCTAAAAGTTGATTTCAAAAGCATTTTATGAACAATCTCCAAGTGTAATATGTTCTGTACTTGTATTTGTTAGCACCATGTGAAACCATTTTCCCCAAGTTATAAAAAACATTTAGTCATTTTACGAAGCTGTTAAAAAATAATATGTTTCATAAGCACTTGCCCTCCTGTGATGTTTAGTTTTTATTGTTTTATCGTTTGTTTATCTGACTTCTGTGTTTGCCCTTTGATCAGTTTCACTGTTTTTATATGTTTATATCTATTTTTTTTTAATTTTTCAGTTCCTTGTAACTACTTATGGGGCCCCATCTTGCGGTTGGCGCACAGCGAAGGCATGGCGCATGTGTCTTTGTTGGTTTCCATCGACACAGTTGTCATTTTCTCGCCCTGCGCCCATGTTGTCTAAATAGCAAATGCACCTGCACCAGACTGTGTGCCTGTGGGCGTGTTGGTCTCAAAATGAGGTGTGGTCAGGTGCATTGGTGGTGCGTTGCGATTGCGCTACTGACCAAAAAAAACAGGTCTAAAGTCACTGGTGCATATGTCACTGTTATTTAAGGGGCGAATTATCAAGAGTCCAAAATGCTCTATATAGGTGGGTGCGCTGCGCATACACTGTGCTACACACACGGATGTGCAGCAGCACACAAACATGCAAAACATTACAAATAAAAGGACCACAATGTGAATTCATATTATAATGTACATCAACATAATAAAAACACATCATATTAGTTAGTCATAATATTTATCAGATTAAAATTAATTGTAAAAAATAACAAATTAAATGAAAATTAGCCTTCCACTGTTTGTATTTTTTTGGGGGGGGGGATCAGCACCTTGGAGAGTGCCGCTGCGGACAGTCCTAACAACCTATGAAAGTCTGTAGCCTCTGATGCTGCACAGAGCACAGTGCCATTACGCACAGTCACTCACTGTTTATTAAATCAGCTGATGACACCAGGCTGCTGCAGTATAACTACACACACCTCTACACTCATCACACTGGTTAGTTATAACTACACACACCTCTCCACTCATCACACTGGTTGGTTATATCTCCATATTCTTCCTTTATATGAATTAAATGTGAGGTTAGCAGCTCATCAGCCAACTTTCCTTTCAGCAAAAGTAACTCATGTTATATTATTGAAACGCATTGCTGAGTAAATGAGCTGTTATAATAGCAATCCGCCAATGTGACAGCGCTCCTGGATTTTAAAGGGAATGGGAGATGACACTCTGATTGGTTTACTTTGTGTTACGCACTTGCACCACGCACTTCATGCCATCCGCTATAGATCGTTAAAATGGGGCCCTTTATGTTTTCTGTAACATTGAGCTGACTCACTGATCAAGGCTGATCCTCTCCTCCTCCTGTGTTTGTGCTCTGGGTTTGTACATCTCCTCTTCTTCCTCCTCCTCCTCATTGTCTAAACTCTTGCTGTCTGGCAGAGGAGGTGTGGGTGTGGGCGTAGGCGGTGTACGAGAAGGATGGGGCGACCCCACCCAGCTGACTATGCCCGGCTCGACCAGCCCGTTCTGAGCCGGCGAATCGGAGAGGGCCGGCTCCAGAGGGTCTATTCCCTCCTCCACGCTGCTCTGAGCTGGAGCGGTTTGGCTCTTCCTCATTGCGGCCATCTTCTGGGAGTCATCCTCTCCCTCCTCTTCGTCCTCCGCCCCTCCGTCAAGATCATCATCAAAGGAAATTATGTTGGTGATCTTCTTTTTCCTCCGGCGCTCTTTCCTCAGCCCGGAGTCTGGGTGGAAAAAAAAAAAAGATTAAAAAAAGACTGAACAAAAAGCTCAATCTCTTGAATAAAGTGCAACTCAGATTAATTCAGACTAGACTCACTCTCTCTAAATGTCAATGCAGCAAAGTTTAGAATTGGTGACATCAGGGCTTTAACTTTTTTTTTTCCAATTAGGTCTCGAAAAGTGCAATTCTATTTGTGTAATATATGCTTCCGCTCTCTCTTCGTTTTCAGAGTCAAAAGAGCCTGGATGTGCTTTAGGGACTCGTCTACCACTGAATAATCTCAATGGCTCTTCTCACCTTGGCCAGCCAACTTAGAATTTCATTTACATTCATTCTAGAGGAAAGTTACACATCACACAGTTAAATTTAAATTCACTCATCCCACTGAGCAGAACATAAGGGGAAGAAAAACGCTGTGAGTTGTCCCGATGGGACGGACCGGGACAGACGACTAAATGAGGTCAAACAAGAAGGCCGACATTTTGGACGTTTATTCATTTCATGGGGGATTTCATCACTGCTGCACCATTCTGCTACAGACGACTTGCGGTACATCCACTAGATTTCTTGTACCACTGCCTTCATTATGCACGCTTAAACTGAACCATATGTTTGTGCTGGTTCTGTAATACCTTTGTGACATTTGCTGAAACTAAATATACAATGTGCTTCAGTACTAAAATACATCATATATCAATATGCTGTCATATAGTTGGACTAAATAACACAAACACTTTATAATGCAGCAAAATAGGCCCACAGTGAAGCAGATATAACATTAGTGAAATTCATAACTTGCTGTTTCTGATGTATCATAGATGCCAAAAATTGAATATTATGTGCAGTGGAAAGGAAAAATAACTGAAGTTGTATAACTACCTATATTAAACATAAGAAAACAGTAACAGAAAAGAGGAACAGTAACCACAAGTGAACACTCGCTGGGTGAACATCATATTAAATCAAGACAGACCAAACATGCAAGCTGCAATAGTTGTGTGTTGCATTGTATCTTTATTGTATTAGAATGGAAATAAGCTCTGTTATTCTGCCCAGCCTCAGTTTGTTGCAGAAAAACAAACAGGTCATTCTACAGAAATCTTAGTTTTGCACTTCCACAAAGTAGGAAGGCTTGTGAGAAAAAAATCTTTAGAAGTTGTCAAAAGCGAAGCAGCAGAGACCAGTATATCCTGACTTTAAGTACTGAGTCCAGATCACACACCCAAACCCTGAATTCTACAATTCCCATCATGCAACATGATCTTTCATTAAATCCTTCCTGCCTGATAAATGCTACAACCCCAGTTTATAACACAGAATTTCTGTTATAAATTCAAAGTCTCAAACCAAAATTGAAGGAAATTCCACCAATTTCCAAGTTGATTCCTAATGATGGTTCTCATGCGGGTAGTATAATATCCCTTATTTTCAGTGGGGCCTTCAATGTCAGTCAAAGGTGATCTACCAAAACTCTCTGTGTACCATGTAATGCGAGCGAAAAGGAAAAGCAGTGACAAACTAGTGAATATCGTGAATGAATATCAACACAACAGAGTGTGGAGGAGGAAGTGACTACTAGAACAACATAACAGACTCAGCCTCACACATAAACTTCAGCTGTTGAGCTTCCCTGTGATTCCACTGACAACAAACCAGATCATTTTGAGCCTCAGGTGGACAGAAAAGCTGCAGTTTTTCACCCCTTCGTGCACAATTGTTTACCAAACCAAGCTGAAATGAAGAGAGCAGTTTTTTTGACTGTCCACGGGCAGCTCTGTAGAATTATGGCTTGTGTGCTGCTTTCTGTAAGTTGGCAATGATCTACATAAGTGACTCCAGTGCATCCTTGTTTTATAATCCTGGCACACTGGTATGATTTATCCAGACTGGATGGGAAAATGTTTTTTAAAATGAAAATAAGCCTCGGTGAAGGGATCTAAAGCTGCTCTCTTTTCTTTGTCTCACTAACCTTCTTTAGCCATCTGTAAACACACTATCAGTAGTGGACTGGACGGGACCATACGCAATGCATTCTGGTTGTTGTAGGATTCCCCCTTAAGTGCAGAATGGGGAATCTACAGTCTTTTTATCAGTTCTCTTATCATAAGACGCCGATTTCAAAAAGAACTGCACATTTCTACCACATAGGTGACCTAGTTTTAAGACATCATCATATTCACAGCGTTGAGGTTTCCTTTTAAGATAACCCTTATGATAAGCCTTTATCAGTAAATGTTGGTGTTCCCTACCAGCAGAGGTGCTGCGTGGCAGGACAGGTAGTGGGTCAGAGGCTCCGTCCACTCTAGGGGTGAAGCCAGGCACCACGGCCGTGGCTGTGCTGATCTCTCGGAGCAGGGTGCTAACCCCCTGAGTTGACTCCTTCCACAAGCTGCCGATGCCCTGCGTGGACTCCTTCAGGAGGTGGGACACAGATGGGGCTCCTCCTCGTGTCACCCCACCGTTCAGGTCAGTGTTGTCAATGTTAATGGCAAACAGGATGGAGTTCAGACCTGAAGAGTGCAGCAGAAAAGAGAGAGGCAAATTTTGATTCATTACAGATCAGTCTGTTTAAAATCATATGAAGCTTTTGAACTTCAGCAAAGTGCCTGGTAAGCTTTTTCTGGGCACACACAAGGAGAGCGGGCAGCCTAAAATGAACTCAGGCTATCTGCCTGTGTATGAAAAGAGAGGCAAAAGCCTGGCATAAGATCAGTGGTACATACTCTTATTATTTTAGGGTTCATGCTCATCCAAGTTTGTGCTCATCAATAGTTCAACAGTACAAGCACAGCCATTAACGCAGATAAGGTTAGCACTTCAATCCCACCAAACACAGCTACGCTAAACAAGTAAACTGCAAAGTCAGTTTATTTAGTTGTGTAGAAGAAGAAGAAGACAAGAAGTCTCCATCCACTAGTTAAAGCCCTACACCCTTAATACATCCATGCTGCAGCCAGTGTTGTTCTCATTACACTTCAGAACAATTTTGGATGGATAAATATAGAATTAAAATGAATGTTGACTGAATTACATTAAGTTATTTTTGTTTCTGAGTCTTGATATTGTACATGCTGGCTTACTGTTAACGTTATTAGTAACCTTTTGTGGCAGGTCAAGTCTAAATGTCTGCTGTGAAAAATGACTATTAGCATGTTCTTAGTATGTCTTATTATTTTGTCTCGTTAGAAAACTAAGATCACGTTAGCATACTGTATTAGCATGCTTACAAGTAAAAAGTTCCCTTAAATAAAATTGCAAGCTAAATAAATCTTTAGCAATGTGCTAGCTAGCCTGATTAACACTTGCCACACTGCTAGCATGGCTAAATAGAGTAGGTAGGTAGGTGGAGTATGTTTATCTTTCAAACTACATTCACCTAGCACATTATTAGGAATGTACTGCAGTGCCTTAAATTGATCCTAATATTCATTAACATACATGAAGGTTGTAAAATATTAGCACTTTTCAATATATTTCACTGCAGTACACCACCACCACCTTAAACAAAGTAGAATTATCACGTTTCTGACAATGTCAACAAAAACTAAAGAAGGTATAATCTTTTAAAAGTAGAATTTATGGCAGTTGTATTGGATTGCATTAGATTTCAGTGTGTTCCTAAATAAGTGCTTGGTGTGTCAATCTAAAACACAAACTCACCTGCAGCCATTGTGGGGAGCATGCTTGCTCTCTCTTCATCAAGGATAAAAGCCCAGTCTTCATAGTAAGTGCTAGAGAAACAGAAAGAGGATGAAATCAATCTTTAATCAAGACAAGAGGAGGAAATACCAGCATACCTGAGGAAAGACCAGCTGGACAGAACATTAAGTAGAACTGAATAGATTCTGGGTGAGTCATTAAAACTAACTGAGGCTGATGTGAACCTTTTTCATTATATTATGAAAATGCAAATGTTTATTTTATCAATGAACTACAGTTGAAAAAAACCTGCTCCCATAAACCATGCAAACACACACACACACACACACTGTACTAACCCTAGACGTGGGCGGTCAGCCAGCAGCGTGTGAAGGTAGCGCTCCAGCGAGTGCTCGTTTAGGGCACAGCGCAGCCAGGCACGACCCCTACCCAGCTCTGACGAGATCTGTCGTAGGGAGTAGAACCTCTGGAGCTCGTGGCGGTTCAGATGCTCCTTCACGTAGAACCAGAAAGTCAACTCTGGTGGGGAGAGATTGGGGGGGGGGGGGGGTGGTAAAAGAGAAAGACGAGAGAGTGAGAAGAGGGAGGAGGACAAGGAATTGAGAGGCGGTCAGTAAGGTTAAATGGTAAGAGGATGTGGCATGGAGGGAGGAAGAGGAGTAGAGATAAAGATGGGGGTGAATTAGTTCAACCTCATTTGTGACAAACAACAGTTCCTGAGTTATGTAATATAGACTGAAAGGGTCAGTGAAGAGGAATCCTGAGAGTCAGCACATCTTTCTGTGTCTCATTAACAAATATCCACACTTCCTTTTACACACCTCCATCCTGACCTCCTACCTGTCACCTCTCCATATTTTATCCTCACCTCAGAGCTCACACCATTTTATTTCATATATAACATAAAACAACAAAACAAACTTCTGAGTCCTTTTTAATGTTAAGTTTTCCGAGGTGTGGTAATTATTAAGATTGTGTGTCCCGCTGCTCTTTTGCATGTGATTAGCATATAACCTCAAAACAATGTGTTGAAATGATGACTCTGGCTATTTCTGGCTTTGTCAGAGGGCTTGGCTTCATTAGGGAGCTCTAAATCCACGAGTTGAGCCACAATCCTTTCTTCTAATTGACTGTGAAATACAGGAAGCCGTCAGATATGCTAATAGTTATGAGTTGGTAGCCATTACAGAAGTCATGCATTTCTCCTCCATCTGGAATGAATAGTCGCTGGATTCTTAAATGTGACACAGTAGAAACTATTTAGTGTAATGTGAAACTAATGCTTCTCAACCAGCAGAAGAGCTCTGATGGTTGCAGCTAGAACTGAATCCTGAAGCTTTTCATATTGCACATTAGCACATGAAACCTTGTACAGTAAAATAAGGGCAAGTGGAATCTCCTTTCTTGCAAAAAATGAAAATTTTTAAAAATCTACAGTCCATTTCGCAGTGAGTATTAAAGGGTAAATCCTAGAAATAAGAAATAAAAATGGGGGAAAAGGTATTCTTTACACACTGTATGAGAAAATCCCATACTGTAAATACAATGAGTCAATATTCGCCAACACATCTGTACATCTAAAAATTATACTGAATTAAATATTCAATCTTAAGTTGTTTTTTATGGCTGCATCATTACAACAAATGTGCATTATTTTGTACCAGCTGTCATTTTATGTCCCTGTTGTTGGAGATGCCTCTGGCTGTTTGGGATCTTGACTAGAATTTCTAAAACATCTAAGTGGGTTTGGACAATGCTTGAATGCACAACATGCATTTATAATGATGGCGCATGTCATATACTTTTCGTGTGTGTGTGTGTGTGTGTGTGTGTGTGTGTGTGCAAAGTCACAGCAGGTACCACCACAGACAGACATGAAGAAAGGTTTAGAGACAGACAGGGGAGGACAGCAGAGAAAGTGAAACAAGGAAGCAGAGCCATAAGTGCCATTTTCACATGTAGGCCCCCCTAACCATCTGGTATCACAGCCAGACATGTGTGTGTGTGTGTGTGTGTGTGTGTGTGTGTGTGTGTGTGTGTGTGTGTGTGTGTGTGTGTGTGTGCGCATCTGGAAATTCTGCGTCTCAGTGCTCCCCACTGACACATCTGCTTCCCCCAGCTGAGCCAATGTACCCCATAGCAAGGTTAGTTTCCTCAGGTCTCCTTTTTCCACAGTAAACACTGGAGGCTAGTGTTACGCTGCCCCCCCCCCCCCCCCCCCCCCACCAACTTTCTTTTACCCCAGTTTAACAGTCAGCTGAGCACTGTACCTGCTTCAGTCTTGCTGCTGAAGCCCGCGGCCTGCTTCAGAGCGGCGGCGGTGAGGGCCAGACCTCTGCTCTTCCTCAGACCATGCTGCAGCACCGCTTCAAACTGGGCACAAAGACAAATGACCCTGCGGAGAGAAGGAGAGGACAGCTTAGAAAAAAATAACTCAATTATGGGTGCACAACATTTTAAACACATACATAAAATACGTAAAATACACCGTACAGTAAGATGATGATTTTACCAGCCATAAGGGAGCCATACAGTTCTCTGCTTATGAATTTGTAAGATCCATTATCAACTTTTGTTGGCTACTATGCTGAACTACTTTAACTTTGAATGCTAATTGATGTTCAAAAGCTGTAGCTACAATATTAATATGACATCTGAGCAGCACGGGATATGAAATGTTCAGATATTTATCATAGTCGGCATCAAGTTCTGATGAAACAGGGTTGCTTACATACCCAATTTTATTTCATTAACTTTAAGAAATACAAATTTTTCTTCCTGCTTAATTATTACAGGAAATAAACAGAACTCAGACCAAAGCAAACTTCAAATAATTTCATTTTAAGATAATTCTGTAGTGGAGAAATTCACTCTCAAACTGGGCATGTTGCCAGATGCCAGATAAGCACATACCGGAGAATAAAGCAGCACAGCATCAAGTGACCTGGAACTACTAACTAAACACTCTTTTGGAAGCTAAATAAACAGATATAACAATAAAAAAAAAGAATTTCTGGATAACAAGTGACTTCTCTTACCTGCTGTCTGAGTCTGTGGCAATCTCTTTTCTTCCTCCAAAGCGGATTTGGCACTGGAAAGATATGAAGGGAATGATAATAGATGCCTGTGACACACTTCTTTTTTTTCTGTGTTAGCCTGCTTAGTGCAAACTACCTGCACTTTCTTTTTTTTTTAGATTTAGAGGTCTAAAAATGCTGAACTGACACTGTATTTTCTGATGGGCTGTATTTATGATGCACTACACAAGATGTTTCTGTAATATGAGACACCCTGCAGCTTCCTCCAGCTTCCTTTAATCTTGCGTTTGAGATTTGCAAAGGAACTGCCACTTTTCATGAAGGGTTACTACAAAGAAAGTCACGGATTTTGTTCCTTGAAATGCTTCTTTTTTCACTTTTTTAAGGTTACCAAACTTCTCAGATTTGCAGCACTAGTGTCTAGGTTTTGGAGTTTATTTCCTGTTCAAAATTCAAATCTAATACATCAGCAAGTTCAGACTAGCCAGAAAACATGTAGTTTCCTCTTTCTCTCCATGGTGATGATGATATCACACAGCAAAACTACCTGTTTTAATTGTAAAGTTGCCCAAACACACATTACAGAGAAAATGAGCCTTTAATACCATTTGAATTCTTATTTTTATTTTTCCATCCAACATAACATCACTTAATCAAATAAAATATAATTTGCAAAGTTGTACACAGTGCTCTTTTCTACTTATTCCAGTGTGCTTTGATGTACTGTAGACTTTTTAGAGAAAGGAACTAGTTCTCCCAAATGTAGTGAAGAACTTACAGATTACAGTCAACTGTGCTTACCTGTTTGACAGCATCCAGCAGCCTCTCCAGGAGGTGCTGCCTCTTGGTATCACTCTGCTGAGTGCCTGAGAAGGTGACAAAAACAAGAGGACACGGCACCAATTCAGTTTGATGAAGGAATGAGAAAATGACTGTAATACAAACTGTAATTCCCCCAGTCATTGCTTGTGGTTATATTAATTATGCATGTCCAAGGGGAGAGGAAGGAAACACACAGCTGAAGAAAGTCATCCTGGGCCGCCGCTATTAGCATAAATACTCTGTGAGAGAGTGTGTTTATGAAAGAGGAATTATTTCATTCCAGCTGTCACAGCATGAAAAGTCTTCACCTGTATTCCACCGTGGCAAATAATTATACAAACAAACAAATAATAAATGGAATAAAAACACACTTAATAGCACTCGAGGAACTTTCAGTGAGCCTGGAATAGTAAACAATATGTTTAAAGTGAGGAGATGATACTTTTTGTTGTTATTAAAAAGGTACCCTGCAGAGTTATTGACCACCACTAGCAGGTTTGTTTTTATTTTATATTTTGCACACAAGAGGAAACTTTAATATTCACTTCTTCTTTCTATTATTATTCTAATATCTCAGTATCAGTTTAAATGTGACCATGTGCTGCAAAGGAACAAGAGTCTTTAGGTGATGATGATTACTAATGTGCACTGTCACTGTTAAATGAAGCAATGGATGGATAAATACAGCTGCTATGGTGTGAAGTATTCCTGCAATGTTTCTCTATAGACGTTCTATCTTTGTTACATGTATAGCATCCTTCTAAACAGCTGATGCAATTAGCCAATTAATCAATTAGTTGATCGAAAGACAGGCAATAATTAAGTTTCTGATCAATTTGGTTTAAATCATAAGTTTAAGTAATACCCCATTTTGCCATTTGAGCCTCTACAATGGGAGAATTCACTGTTTTTCTCTGCTTTAAATCACTGTAAACTGACTGGAACTTAGTTTTGGTCTGTTAAATCTAAAAAAATAAGATATCTGAAGACGTCTACTTGGGTTCTGGGAAACTGTAACGGACATTTTTCACAATCATCTGAGCTTTTATTGCTCAAACGAATAATTGATTGATTAAAAAAGTCATCCGTGATAATGGAAATAATGTATAGTTTCAAGCCTATCTTACAATTATTGTTTTCTTTGGTAAAAAGATGCATTTGTTTGTATTTGCAGTGACATACTGCTATTCTAATGCTCATCATTCAGTCATTTAGTGATATACACATTAACCCGCTGCTTTCAAGTTCCACCACAGTCATCAACTCAATGCAAAGTGGCTTTCTCGAGGGCACTTTGCACTATGAGAGAGGCTGGAGAGTCATTTTCCTCAAACAACATGTCAGCATTAGATTCAGGAAGGCAACTAACTCACTTCTATTAACAGCATCACACAAACAGGCTATCATATTAACATGCCCCTTCAAAATAAAACTGTCACAAGTTGTCACATTGGACCTGTGTAGCATGTGGTGGAGTGTTGGGACAGTTATGCATTGGACAGGTTTACATAAAGTGTTCAAACCTATGAGAAAGTGCATTTTAAAAGGTGTTGATTGGCTTTAAATTAGCATTATTAACATACCTTCACTAAGATTTGGTCATTAGCTGTATATTAACACAGGCTGCACTACCATTAGCTTTTAACCAGTCTGCAGAAATCACCTAACTAACTGTGTGAAGCCATTAACAAGCCCCTGAATCTCCTCTTGCATGCTTGATTTGCTATTTTCTATGTGTGTATGGCTGAGTTGCAAACATAACAACAATGAAGCAACACACAAACTCACCGTTCATTCTGACAGCCCAGCTCCGTTAGCACTGACATCCAAGCTCACCAGTTCACCAGCGATATCATTCATCCCCTCTCTTTTGTAGCTTTTTAACCGTTGACATCAGAGCCTTAGCGAAGGACCGGGCCCATGCTGCCTCTGTGGCCGAGCTGGACCCACCCAACCGCGGCGTGAGGGCTGATGCTCACTCGGTGTACACAGAGGCCTGCCGGTGTGAGTCTACCACAGTGTGACATGTAAGAGTTGTACACAGACTGGTGAGCAGCTGATCTGCACTGTGCACAGGCCGGAGAGTGATTTTAAAGTCATGAAGTCAGTTGTCTACAGTGTTGAGAAAAAGAAATGAAGTGTTATCAGTTAGGACCCTGTGACACTGCGAAAAAGGGAAACGGAGTACTGACTGATCCGTATCCAGGTCACATGACACAACACACAGCTGTCATATGATCAGGAAGTCCTTCCGGGACTTGTAGTCCTACGCGAAAGGTGTTATGGGACTACAAAGGTATCATTTTCAGGATGGCAAGTAATGTAAGCCTCAGATGGAGAAAGTGATATTGACTTAACTTCATTTATTGTCCAGAAGGAAGGGCTTCTTTTTTTTTTGTTACTGAAATTAAGCTTCAAGACTTTCATCTCTTCTTCCTGCTACACCAGGGGGGCCACGTGGATCTGTGTTAGCAACCACTGTGATGACCACTGCTGTTTTATATATAGGCTGTTATAAGACAAAATACAGTTACTGTTCATCAAACTTTAAAGTAGGGACTCTAATGTTAAAAAAATAGACAGGAAAGGCTCAATCTCAGTCTGTGGTTACTTTGTTACTGTCCCAACTTTCTTGTACAACAGCATGAAACTAGATAACAGCAGTAAAACATATTTGACATGAGAGGTGACAAGAAGCTATAGTCTCATACAGAGGATCTTCCTCAATTTAAAAAAAAAAAGTAAACTAAACTAATATATAAATACAAAGAACAATGACAAAAGAGACACACAAAATGTGCAGAAAATGTCAGCACCCATCATCAGACAATAATCACATAAAAAAGAAAATATAAAAGAAAAAACAATATGAAGAATGAATTAGGCATAATGAATTAACTGTGAGGACTATTTCTTTTTAAATGTTTCAATATATAGCAAGTTCTTCAATAATATGTAGCTTGGCGATCCGTATCTGTACACCACCATATCTGAGATAAAGGTTTTCACACCCAAATCAATCAGATAGTTTCTTTTTATTTCATTAAATTGTCCAATATAAGCACAGGATATGTTTTAATTGTGTCGTCTTCAGTGTGCAACAGCCCCATATGCTTGTATTGGACAGTTTAAATGTGATAAAAAGAAACTATGTACTTGATTTGGGTGTGCAAACCCTGCTTTGTACTTTTGGACTTTGGACAGCTCCCCCATGTCTTTTGGTTGCTCATAATGTTTTGGACATTTTCCTCTACCATGTTAAGTTTTGTGGGTATGTTTACATTATGGGTGATAGGTGAAGATCAGTACCCTCTTAGTTATTAAATATAGATGTTGGATCTGATGAATATTCATATATACTGAAAAACATACTGGGAGGATTCGATGTGAGGGGGAAGAGGAAGCAGCAAGAGAACAGTTTATCACATTAAAACCAGCAGAACAAATGGCTTTGTTTTAGAGAACAGCCATAAAGCAAGGTGTGACATTTCATTTAGTCTCAAAAGCTGAAATAATTCAGACAAAGCCACAGTTGACAGAGATACTGATTTATGGATATCAGATGACCTGATCAATGGGAATCAGATGACCCGATGAGTTCACCATAGTGTGTTGAAATCTGCACTCTGATCATAGTCATATCTAATCTAACTTGTGTTTTAGTGTCTATGTATATTCCAACAAGTCCTCATCACTTTTTTTTAAAAGAACAGTCTTGTATGTTCATATCTGTGTGTGCTGCTTACAAAAACAGACAGTCAGACCAGAGCTGGAATAAGAGATTTACTTTGCTTTGCTTTTAAATGAACACTTTCTTCTTTCAGTGCTTCACACATGAAGTACAAAAACATCATTTTGAAATAACTCTAAGCATTTATTGGGCTTTTTTACTCAGTAAACTGACAGATGAATATTCACACTATGTGGTGCTTTACTTTCACATGGTTGACTCTGTTTCTGTTCATTTATACATTTCTAGCACATATAGGATATTCAACATTACTGTAAAATGATAAATCAGTGAATAGTTATCATAACTTTTAACCAGGTTGGGAAAGAAACAGTACAGAATTCAGAAACCTCTCATGTTGACAAAGAAGGAATCACTTAAAACCAGTAGTGTATATTCATAGTACAATTAGGTAATAAATTAAATTAATTGTTATTGTACACAGATTATACATTGGCCTCTCTTAATAGTTTTTCACAAATATCTGGCTATAAAATTAACTGGACCAAATCAGACGTTATGCCCATATCAAAACCTGAGTATTAATCTTATGGGCAACATTAGAAAAATGATGCAGGCTAATCTCCCACTAATCATATGAAACATTGAGTCCTTTTTACATAACTTGAGTGAACTGAATATATTACTATTGGGTAGGGTTAACACTTTACTCAAAACCATATAAAACATCTAAACCAGACTTTGCCTGCAGACACCACACAAAAGCCATCAAATACACTGATATACTACAAAATAGCCATTACACACTGAATGTTTAATTCCTCAATATGCTGTAAAATATACTGAAATTTAGTGAAAAAGAAAGTTCTGTAAATATATGCAAGTGATAGCAGAACACAGTAAAATTATTTCCATGTATTTACCAACATTTTTTTTTAAGTGTTTGTACATAAAGGAGGAAACCACATGTATTCAGCCTCAGGTCTTTGTGTATCCAAACAAGTGAATTGATCCATAGGTTCCAGATGTGATGACTTGAGTTAATGTTATTGAATGCCTGTGCTTTCTCAATGAGCACATGAGTGAAAACACGGTGATGGTGTTTATAGTTTTCTGTATTTTGGTAGACGGTGTCATGGTTTGGGATGTTTAGTTAACAGGCCCAGTTTTAGTGTGTAAGCAATTAAGTGAAACTGTAATAAAAATGGTTATAATACCAAAGGTCAACTACATAATTACTGCATGTGATACCACTCTGCCTTTTTGAACAGCTCCTCAAAGAATTTAATAAATGTGTTGAATTGTTTAGATGTCAAGGGAAATAGCCTTTCTTTAATTGCACTAAACTATACTCAAAGACATCAGGGGACTCTCTCTTCATATAGGTTAGATTGGTATCATTGCTCATTCTCACTTGCACGGCTGTCAAAATGCATCAAACCCCCTTACAGAGCCCCTGATATTCAAACATTTGTGACACAGACAGGTCGGTCTTTGCCGGTTCATAACCCGGTATTAGAATTTTCTAGAGAAAGTTGGAAAATGGCACACAGTTATGTTAAAAGTTATCTGTATTTGACATCTGAAACATCAGTATGGTTTAACTCTAAGATTATAGCCAACAAGCTGTTCTGCTGGTACTAACGAGACTAAAGCAGGAATCCTGTAATTAAGGGACTTATATGAAGACGGTCACATTTATCTTTGAGTATTTATAACAATATTACAATCTGGCAAGTAAAGATTTCTGTCTCTCCAGCTCAGGCATTGCCACCTCTCACTGCTAAGATCTGGTCTCAACACAGTCTCTGAAATTCAAAGCCAACTACAACATGTCAGCCTTAAAGAGCGGGGGCACATCAATTTTCTATGACTTCATCAGACGTGCCATTGTCTTGGGAGACAGATATTGGTGGAATACACTGAACAACAACAATGGAATGAAGCTGTACTGCATTTCACCAAGATCCTTAATCATTACCACTGGTACCCAAGCGGAATGAATAGACCCAAATCAAGAGATGATTTATGTTGGCATTGTCATGAAGTTGGAACAATGATAAGCATGCTATATAACTGGGACATGGTTCATGATCTGTGTGCCTGATATGCATTTTAAGTCAAACAAAAATGTAAAACTTTACGAACTTGAACACCTATTAACTAAACAGTGTAAAGGCAGAAATAGATTAACTTTATATGTATTTTGCTTACAAGTTAAAATAGATGCCTTGCAACTATCTATCCTGGGAACTGCCTGAGTGAGTGTATCTATCATAGGTTACAAATTTCAGACTTGGTACCAGTTCATTGGGAACAAAAGCTGTGTCCCCAATTTTGGGTCAGTGGTTAAGGTTAGGGTTTGAGTAAGTCTCTAGGAAATGAATGTAACTCTATGTAATGTCCTCAAAAGTGGCCTCATAATAAAAGTGATATTGCTCCAGAGGAAATTTAGGTTACATTTGCTTCATAGAAGATATTTATTGAAATAAAAAACACACGTTCACATCACCGGTGTGTTTAGTTTTTCTGTACTTTATCTATAGACAGATGATTAAATAGTAAGTGTGAAGTTTAAATGTATCTTTAGATATATATAATATATAATAAACAAGAAAAAACATCCTTCAGATAACATATCCTTATATAACAAATATAATAAAATACCGACTAACGAGAAAGCTATGGTCATTTGCAGCACTGTGTTATGGTGCAAGGTTTAAACCTTATCAGGTAGATAAGAGCATGTGGATCTTATCTAGACAAGACTTCATTGCTGTGTAATCATTAGCATATTAGCAGAGCAAACACAAAATCCTTTTCAACAGAATAAACTAATGAGAAAGGACACAAATATTATCCAAGCTTAGAGTCTCTTGGTGTTATTAAAAGTCTTTGATGGTTAGTTCATATTGACAGCGGCTCTCTCACAAGTTCTTTTGATGAGGAGGTAAAGGAGGAGTCAAAGATAGTGGAGAGCGAAAATTCTGTGCTTGGCGGCTGTCCAGTGTTTGAAGATGTGTTGTTGCCCGTGGGGCCCTCTCTGAAAGGTCCACCATTCCTTCTGAAAGAGTTCCTGAGCCCATTGGAGAGGCGGTCGGACATGCGCCTCACAGCCCGGCTTATTCCACGTTTCTTCAGTTTCATCAAGCCCACGTCATCCTCCAGCTCCTCAGGAGGTACCTCAATGTTCCCGGAGTACCAGAACACCCACCAGATCAGGCTGAGAAAGATGATGATGGCCCCGGCGTAGATGAACAAGTCGTGGATAATCAGGCCTCCAAACACCCCCACCATCATGATGAACACACCGAGTATGTCGTGGGCCACTGCAAACCAAAATGAGCACTTGCAGCGTCCAACTCCTCCATACGTCCTCTCCATGACTGGCTCGACCTGGACAACTGTTGACATGATGACAGCAGAGGTCCTCCAAACCAAAAGCTTTCTGTGAGGCTTTTCCCCAAAATTAATCCAGATGTGGAAACAAGAAACAAGAGCAGGTGCTGGCAGCTGCAGGACAGCAGAGCCCTGACTGACAGACTGACAGACTGACTGACTGACAGAAACACATGAAACAATCTGCAGTGGCAATGACCAAAGTACAACGAGTGCGAGTGGTTATCAGCAAGAAGTCACACCAGTCATGTGACCAAGTAAACAGTTGCATCATCAATGACAAAATGACAAAAAATAGTGTTTGCACTTTCATAGGATCAAAAAGTGATAGTCATCTTCTCATTCAAGCTCCCTGGCTGTACCCTTTCCGTCTCTGCTTCTCTTTGAGTATGGGGACCCACACCAGCCCCACCACCACAAACATCAGTCCTATGGACAAACAGGCGGAGGATACAGAGCGGGGTGCCTCCGTCACCCCTGAGGACTGAAGCAAGAAGAGGATTGCGCCTGCAGCAGACATCAGAGACCCCATCACCATCGCGATGATGGGCTTGTGGAGGTATGACCAGCCTGGGGCCACTTGGGCGCCTACGTGAGGGTCTGGACATAGGCTTTGACTGCCGGAGTCATCTGGAAATGAAGTTTCTCCAATTGCTTCCATGGTTGCTTCACAGAAAGATGCCTGGGTCCGCTTTGTTTCTTCCCTCTGAGAACCTTTAACACATGAATAATTAAAGAAGCAGCCACCGAACGTGCATACCTCTCCAACTTTCCTCCTTAATTCTATATTGAGTCGTCCTGTTCGCTCACCCAGTCCCTGATGAAATCAACTGTAAAAACGCAGCCACCTCCCAGCAGTCACATGAAGAAGATACATCATCTGTAAGATCATCAAGCGAGTGTCTGCGTGATGCATCGCTTATTCTCTTGCCCAGAAACCTGTTAACACACTGTAATTCCAGATGGCCCGCCACACCCACACAGCAGAGGGAGGGCCTGGATGAATACACAGACCCATCCCACCTGTTGACAACAATATCATCAAACCCATTTTCTGGCCATATCTACTGATCATCTTGTCACCACCAAAAACACACAGTACACTGAATCCTGGCTCCTTGAAAAATGTAGAAAAATCCACCTTCTGATTCACCAGATCAGTTTGTGGACAATATGATAATTTGGTCATTTTGCTACAGAGAACATTCAAGTGTTGTAAAGATGAAATACCCAATAAAACATAATAAAAGTAATCTGCCCCCACGTAGCAATATTGCACGGGAGTAGCAGGCAGCAGCTGTACAAGCCTGAGCATAATCCCATTAACAATAGGCATGTCATTTGATACAGCTAGCAGCTATACATGCTTTGCTCTGATGGCCAAATTCACTGTGAGTAAACACTTCCCAAGGCTAATACACCTCAGATGTTACAGCAAACTAAACAGGCCATATTTAATAGCTCCATGACATTTAGTAAACTGTATAGCCTTCACCAGGTGATTCTGAAATAACCTTTAATGTGAAACCTTGTCTTGCGGATGTAAATGGGCAGATCTGTTTAAGACATCTACAATAAGTGAAACAAATAAATCATTCACTCACAAAAGCTAAAGGCATCATAATTCAGTTGGATGCATGTTCATTCATCTTTAGTGAGCCTTTCTGCTACATCATGATGTGTCAGTTCCTATAGACTGGGATATGCTATTTTGAGCATATTTAACCACGAATAGCTTAAATCAGTGATGATTTACGTAGACTGGTTTAGCTGGTGGTGGTATTTTCATTATTTTCATGTTATAAACAATATCTTAAAGGATAGTTTCACAAGACAACAGTGAACTGAAACAGGTTGTTCTCACTGTAATCATTCCTCTGTTCATACTGAACATTAGAAGAAGCTCTTCAAATGGGGGACAAAATCCACTATTCTTCATAATCCAGGGTTCTCATTTTGAGCAAAAATTTATTTAAAGGTTTGTGTAAAGATAATATAAGGCTTCAGATGCAGAACATAAATACATTTTTTTATTACGATTGACTCTCTTAATGGTCAGTATGAATAGGAGGAATTATTACAGAAACAGGAACGTGTCAACATTCATTTGGGCAAAATTATGAACCTATCCGCTAATTCTTGTAAATTTTAAAAGCTTAATTGATTTTTTTTAAAAGTGCCCAACCCAATATTATGTACTTTAATAATCTTCACTCATGTGGAACATATGCTACAATGAGCCCACTCCATTGTTCCCTAACATCGGCAACATGTTGAATTCCCCATAAGTTAGTTGAGTTTTTTGTGTACCAGGCCTTTTTTTTTAGTCTTCTTCATTGATGAGTCCATCTCAGGGCAACATTTGGGAAGCAGCCTGCCTCCATTTGAAACAGATGGCACAGATTTCACAATCTCCTTATTTCAGTGATAATGTTCTTGCTTTTGTTTTTTTCTGTATCATTCTGGAGGTGGTGATCTTGTTACGGTCACATAGACTTCTCAAGTATTCATCAACCCTTTTATCAGCTTTGGTTTCCTGCCAGGACTTCTGGTTGTAGGCTGTACCGCATGAAATGTAAGATTTTGAGGAAAAAACAGTGTGCACTTTCTCCAATCTCTCTGCCCTTGCTGATAACATTGCCTTTGTGAGTGCAGTTGCCAAAAAATGAAATCTATTATAAACTGCTGCTAGAAGTCTTTTATTAATGTGCATCGTCTGAGTTTTGTTGATGTTCAGACCTGTTTACTTGGCAAAATCTCAAGCGTGTCTACTTGTTCTGTTGCATGCTGTAGTTGTGGCAACAGTGGCTACATCACAGACAAAGCTGCCTGAACAAGGTCCACTAAAGCCTCTGGCTTTATCTGCTGTGGTGTGGGACACGCTCCAATCCACAGTGAGGAGGAAGAGGACTGCTGAGAGGATGTAAGCTTGTCTCACTTCAGGCTGAGTGTGGAACCACAGAGAGGATTTTACCCATTATGACATTGTAGTCAGTTTTCATATAATGATTAAAAATTAAAATTCCAACTCAGTATGTAGAACATCAATTTTACTGTATATGAATACTCACTGAGCGTCATAAGCATTTTATTCTTACAAAGCATGTAGAAAACACAACATAGCCATAGATCTTTTCCAATAGAAACGTTTATAATTTGCTTCAGTCGAGCAAACAAAACAAACCAGGCTGAATATACCCACCAATCACTCTATAAACAATCTGCTCCTAGATACTGTGTCAAAAGTCCATGTTGAAAAGGTGATGTGCCACTGATGGTTATTTCACTTTAGGCACTTTCCTTTTTACTTTGGAGTCACTCTTGCCAGCCTTCTTGGTCATTTTGCCTTGAGCTTTTGCTCCTTTCTTCACTAGGGCAGGTTTGGGTGCTTTCTTCAGCTGCTTCTTTTTAGCAGACTGCTGCAATAAAAAGACAAAATTATTCCAAGCACAGAATCCAAACTGTCAGATGAAATACTTTTAGTTTAAGTGTTTAAATCTTATAGCTGTGAACAGTGCTGACCTCCAGTTTGGGCTTTTTGCTCGGTGTTTCTATGGGAACCAGCTGTGGGATTTCTTCCTCCTCCTCCACCTTCTTTTTCTTTCCCTTCGCCGCCTTCTTCCCCTCTGCCTTTCCCTCTGCGGTGGTGTCTGTTTGCTTTACGTCCTCTGTGTTTTTCTTTTTGGCAGCATCTCGCTGTAATTCACAAATCACACAAGCTTTTTGTTTTACAGAGTATTTATTTTACAAGTGCTTTCAATAAATATAGCTCAAACAAAAAAAGAAATATTTTTATTTTTATTCTCACCTTTTGCTGAGTCTGCTTCTGTGCTTCATCCAGCACGGTGAGGTCGCCCAGGTCTGAGGTGTAGATGGGCAGCGCCACTGAGGTTTGACTCTTTAAGTGGATAATCTTCACCAGTGGTCCTTTCTACACACAGTAATGACAGAATCAATCAGTGAAAACAAGCCAAAATGATAACATTTGCATATTATAATTTGGTGTATAAGTGCTTAACCTTGTAAGAAAACGTGAACAGTGGCGAAAAACTGAATTGTCAACATCGAACACATTTTATGAGTGAATTAAGGGAATGTTGAAGTTGATTTTCTTCTCCTAAACAATTTGGTCCTGATCTTTGATGTATTTGCAAAACTGGATAAACGCAAGATAATTCTCTCACCATATTTAGTTTGGCCACCACTGTTTGAACAGCAGCCTCGATGTTTTCTGTCACCTCATCTGCTGTCATGCCGGAGTGAGCAATACGAGCCATGCTGCAACACAGACCACCATGTGAGATAATGCTGAGTTATGGCGTGAAAATCTCAGGTGATATTGTAAAAGGTAAACAGGGATTGTAATAGTTCATATGAGCTAGACGTTAGATATTGTGTATCAGAGTTGTAGAGACAGGCTCCATGGGAAGAGGAGGTCCATCTGGATATACAGTGAAGTTTCTATGGCACCAGCGTTTGCCCGAAACAAACACTCAACACAGTTTGAAAGGGTTGCTGTTGGTGCATTTTCTAAAGACAGGCTGCGCACGCACACACACACACACACACACACACACACACACACACACACACACACACACACACACACACACACACACACACACACACACACACACACAGGTGATTAAAACTGCCTCGACTTATATTAGGAACATGAGCAGTAGAGAAAGTCTCACCAGCAGCAGCCCTTGTTTGTGACCTTCATGTTGGTGCCCTGGATGACTCTGTGGATGTCTCTGGCCAGCTGTTTGCTCTGCAGGTTCACAGACAGCGGCTCCCTGTTGAAGACAAGAACATGGTAACAACACTGCCACACCATACAAACACACACCAAAAACCCAGTAGTGTCCCAGTCTATCTGAACTGGTCGACTGGACCGAAACACAATACAATTACTGCTCAATGCTTTAAACCAAGGATTTTTTGCTTTAATTTATAGGCTTAAAGCATGTAATATATTGTATTAGATAGATTAGACAGATATTGTGTATCAGAGTTGTAGAGACAGGCTCCATGGGAAGAGGAGGTCCATCTGGATATACAGTGAAGTTTCTGTGGCACCAGCGTTTGCCCGAATCAAACACTGAACACAGTTTGAAAGGGTTGCTGTTGGTGCTAGTAAGAAATTCATTTTCATTTATTTCATCACTGACCGTTATTACTAGAGAAAAAAGTGAATAATTTTGATGATAAACCAAGATCTCGGTTTAAAAAGGAGCATATTGGTTTTTCAAGTGCATTTACTGATGTTTATTTAATATAGAGTCCAGAAAAAATTTATTGATATGAGTCGGTTCCACTGATTTCTAAGGTGTGTACGTTTTCGGATTCTGGTTTGAATTATGGTTTTGAAATGAATGCCTCAGGCCCAAAGTATTGAAGAGCTGTCAAAGATTAACATCGGACAAATATCACGCACAAAACTGACCATGAAGTTGTTAAAGTCATGTTTGTGGTGGGATTGTTTTGAGGATACTGAGTTATTAAAGGCAAAACACGAGTAACCGCAACATGATAATTCTTACTTCTTCCTCTCGTAGAAATGTTTTCCGAGATGGGAAGGCAGCAGGCGGCGGATGCGGTCATCGGAGAGGAACATGTCGAAGTTCCCCAGCAGACGGCGTTTGGCTTCAAATGGTTTGTACTCTGTCCTCAAGGTCTTGTAGGGGATGATCTGCCCCGGATACAGAGACACATCATGTTTAACACTTGATGCTAAAATGAAACAGATCTAAGAAGACACATTTTCACTGCTGTAAAATCTTGCGAAGAAAGTGCAGAGGTAATGGAGTGTTTAGTTTCTGTGTACTTTATCTATAGACAGATGTTTAAAGTAGAGAGTGTGAACTTTAAAGGTATCATTTTTTATATGTAATAAACAAGAAAAAGCTAATATATGCTCCTTATTTGAGCTGATCGGAGTGTTCAAGCTCTACTGATCAAATCAGAAGGTGTCAGCGCTCATTAAGAATAGACTGGTTGGTACCTCAGTGACATTTTTGACGCCCCTCTCCTCCAGCAACTTCTTATAAAACCTCTGGGTCTGGTCTGCTGTCATTTTGGGCTCATCTCTGGTGAACAGACAGACCTCCTCTGCCTCTGATCGCTGGCCATGGGGCAAGGGACTAAGGACAGGACGGTAAACACAAGAATGACATTTAGGGACATAAGCACATCTCAATGAAGTCTCTGGTTAAGAAATGCAGGTGAAGCACGAAGCTTCATGTTCCTGCCTGATGTACTCACATGCGGATGGTCTGTGCTTGTCTCGGGATCTTCCAGAAGGTGAAGAGCAGGCTGATCTGCTGAGACTCGTCCAAGAACAGAGAGGCACTGGTGGACTTAGTTTTTAGGAAAGCCTGCAGGGCTTGGACGGCTTTTTTCACCTGCGGAACCAATTTATGTCATTACGTGTCAATTCAATACACACCAACAGAGTTTATAGAAGTATTTTTAACAGTGTCGACGGGATTCAGTCTTGTTACAGTGCCACTGTGAATTAGCTTCGTGGCTAAACTAGTCAAAGCTACCGTGTTAGTTCGTTGTTTAACTTCTAGCTGCTGTCAACTCATCATTAATTTCTCACAAACACATAAACAAACTTGTATTTGCCAACGTTTGGACGCAACAAAGCAAAAAGACGGTTTATTTTACCTGTGACCGGTCCAACGCTAACTCTGTTTTTTCAGCCATGCTGTCTTCTCTGCTTCACGTGTGCTGCACCGCCACGCATGCGCAGTAGCTTTGCCCCGACGTCACACAATACAAACTGAAACTTTATTAGTAAGAGGAAACTAAAACAAAACAGGCACAAACCCTGCTAGAAAATGCTTTTTAAACAGATATATTTACTATACTTTTACACAAGATAAGATTTACTTTAAAAATGTCAGAAAATGTATTTGTATTAAAATGTATGTATTTTAAATTAGTTGCTCTTCACTCATTTGGTCCTTTTGTGAGACTCTTCTAGAAAAAATTGAGTTTTTATCAGCAGCCATATTGATGAATTATTTTGGAAAGATGAACTTTTGGAATACTAGAAGAAAAAAATATATATATATTATTTTACCAGCTTTATTTCATAGTCCTAATAGCAGATTCACAGGTAAAATTATTAACTTGATTTTCTAAAAGGAGGTCAAACAGTATTCAATTTAATTTTTCTATGATATGAAGGCTGTAAAAACTATGAAAGCCTATCTTTTGCTTGAATGTTTTTATATGATCTGTAAGTTTTTTAACCCTTCCTCTGCAAACCACAAGATGAATACCTTGATATTCTGTATATGATGTGTATATATATTTAATTAATATTGAATCTTTTGGTATCAGTATTCAAAATGATCAGAATTAGTAGAATTGATTCCCATCGGCTATTCATATGTCCGTCCCTTCATAGAAAGAAAACAAACACGTTTCTGTTGCAACTTGATCATTTATTTTCAGTTTAGATTATGTAACAGCTGTGTGTGTCTGTCTGTGTGAGCGTGTGTGTTTATCCTTGGTTCATCAGAGTAGTATGTGAGCTCAATCCAATCAAACCATCTCATGTGGAGAGAGACCAAACCAAAAAAAATTTGGTACAGCAATCCTTAAAATCAAATAAAACGTCCGTCGGATTCTTAATCCCACTCTTAAAAAGGGAGATGTTCTTTGCAAATTATAATTACAGGCTAACGCTGGTTTGTTTTTGCAGGATATGAAATCATTCTGTAGTGTTTTATTTTTTTTTAATTTTCATTTTTCTTCCCCAAGCTCAGTAACACTGCATCTCCATTCTAAAAACAAATGGCGTGGCCGGCCGACAGCGCCGTCAGCCGTGTGAGTACACAAGGGGGGGACATGTAGCTACATTAGTGGCATAGCTGAGCTCTCAATATGAGAAAGCTGACACACTGGACTTGGTCTCTCGTTTCATATTGTTCGTCTAAAAAAACTGATTCAGTCTCGTTTTCTTCATTCATTTGATGCAGTTTATTTCTCCCTCTTCGCTCCTTGTTGTCGTTGTTCTTCTCTTTCAGCATAGTTGTGTGTAAAAGAGAGAGCAGCTGTTTGGGTCGGCTCTAGCAGCGTTTCTCCTCTGGTAACGAATTGATCGACTCCATGCAGGCTGCCACTTTAGTATTTAGTCCTTTTCTGGCACCAGCTTCAGCACTTTGCCGATGGCGATGGTTTTGCCTGACGGAAGGAAGGAAGATGTGAGACGTGAAAACTATTTCTCATTGAATTACTTAACTCACTCGTGCATTTAACGTATATAAATACACAATGTTATGTTAGCAGCTAAAAACTGAGATGATTTTATATTACAAAACACACACTCCCACAGTGTCCTAACCTTCATCCCGCAGTGTGAATCGTCCCATCTGAGGGAAGTCTTTGAAGGTCTCTAAGCAGATGACTCCTGCTGCCCGGAGCCTGGCGATACACACCTGGTCCTGCTTAACAAAGCGTGGTCGTGTTTTGCTTTTCTCGCCCGTCTTCTTGTCCACCAGACAGATTAAGGCCTGCGGTCAGGAATTCAAGAGTTCAACCAGAGTCCGGCGAAACCAGGAGGTGACCAATATAAAGACCTATGCTTGTAGGCGGTAACTTACTGTGATCTGCACTTCTTCGATGCAGGTGTGGATGTGAAGGACCGCGTTGTAACCAGGACAAATGATTGATTTGTGCTCGATGATAACGATCTGAATCACACAAAAAAAGGGAGAAAATTTTAAAATGAGAAGTCACAATCACAATATATGTTCAGGATATACTGGAAATCACATTTAATTCACTCGTCATGTTTTCATATATACTTCAAAATTTAAAAATTCAAAGTGCCACGTGTCAGTAAAATGTGTCTGTATCTTTGAATGATAAATAAGGAAGTGCCAGTCACCACAGCAGCCTGCTCTGCTAACATTGCATCCAAAAAAAATTTAAAAAAGAGAAAGAAAAGCTGCTGACTGCCGGCTGCCTGTTAACAGTGGCTCCGCATAAACGTCTGGCTTTAGAATTGATCAGGTTGCGGCACAGACATCCCACCCACAAAAGCCCTGCTTGGACAGACCCTGACCCCCCCAACCATTTGTTGCTGTTGCTATGCCAACCTGTAAAAAGGATGCATGGATTGTTGGAGAGCAGCAGACAGGAGAGGGGGGCGGCAGTGGATTAAATACAGGAGCATATGGTGTGGAGTTTATTTGTTAGTAATTTTTTTTTAAAGGGATAAATCAGACTACTGATGCCAGCAGGAAGGGATTGTGGTCTTCACCTGTGCGTCAAAGGTGCGGCCGGAGTGGCACAGGTTGTCAGGGCTACAGAGGATGAACCCAGGTAGGATCTCCTCCTCCTCAATGCCCTTCAGCCTCAACTTCAGATTCTCCCCTGGGGTCGCATCATCTGTCTCCACGTCATCGCTCAGCAGACTCAATACCTCCACTGTGTGCTGTAACACACAAAGAGGCGCTTGTAAATATGTTACCTAAACACATTATCGCTGCACTGGAACCGGATCCAAATAGCTGAAACCTTTCTGATAAAAGGATCGTCTTTCTGTCCACGCTGCAGTACATTTAATACAAGAATGAAGCCTCTGAGTTATTTCTGGGAGGAGGGGTTTATCGGTCTCATGTGAGAAGGACCAAAGTCACACAGAGGAGAGCTCACCCTGTTTGGCATCATGATCAGCTGCTGAGCTTTACTGATGGATCCGGACTCCAGTTTCCCGAGGATGACTGTGCCCATGTCCTGCACACACACACACACACACACACACACACACACACACACACAAGCACACACATAACAATTAATTGGGAAATCAAAAATATAACATAAAAGTTCCTACAATTGAAACAAGGACAAGAATCTTTGTTTCCTTCAAATGTTTTTCTGTCTGAGAAGTCATCCTTGGAAACTGGAAAGGGGCAGGCACTTCCAAAAAAAATACTTGGCAGGTGATTGGATGAACAATCTGTCTGAACAATCACTGTCTTAACTTGTGAGGCAGTTGGCTTTGCGAGATCACAACATTACGTAAGACTCCTCATAGGACGCTATTCAGACACAAGCGCATAACTTTAAGCCTGACGAGATGGATTCTTGTGTGATCTTGTGAATCCAGCTGCCTCCAAAGGTAAGGAATGTGCATCCTGTTTCATTAGTGTATGGCTGCAACTAATGATTGTGTTTCTTCTTTCTTCTGATTATTTCACAATGAATCAATTAATTGTTTTGTCTATAAAATCTAAAAAACTGTGAAAAATAACAGTTAAAAAGGTCAAAGGTGACGTCTTCAAATGTCTTGTTTTGTCTGACCAACAATACAAAACACCAAAGATATTGACTTATTATCATGTAAGACAATGAAAAGCATGGACAAGCAATTAGACAATTTTGCTTAAAAACATTAACTGCGTTGTGATGGACAATGGACAGATGTGTGTGTATATAAAATACAACATTACACTGGTGTTTTCTGACTATTAAACTAATCTGACAAACATTTGCATAGTTCAAATACCATGTCAGAGGAAATCTGGCAAAAACCAAAAGTGAAAACCTAATTTTATTTCAGAAAGATTGGAAAACTATTTTAAGTTGAACTAGTGTAAAAGTAAATCACCATAAACACACATAAGATTTGGAATATTACCATGATATATTGAATCTGAAAGATACAGGCCGTTGGACAGAGATGATAAAAATCTGTGACTATTACTTATATAATGAGGTAGATTTTTTTCCCTGTAATATCCTTTATATCATGTTTTACAACAAATATGGTTTTAAAAAAAAGTTCAAAATTCAAATTTGATCCGAAATGAGGACGGAGCATTAAAGGGTTAGTGTGTAGGATTTAGTGACATCTAGTGGTGAGGTTGAAGATTGCATACATTGAATACATGTCCCTCACCCTCCTTTCAAAATGAAACTATGGTGGCCGCAAAAGTTACAAAAAATGTGAAAGGCCCTATAAAGAACTCATTCTAAGGTAACGAAAACACAATCATTCTTAGTTTCAGGTGATCACACACTATTTAAAACATACTTCTGAATATTATATTCCATTTCTACCTCAAGTCTGTTTGACAAGATGCCACTAAATTCTACACACTGCACCTTTAACTGAACTTACTACAACGGCAATGATTAGTAGATTGACAGGAAATGAAAGCAAATTATATTGATACTTGAACAATCATCATTTTCTTAAGACAAGATGATCAAATTCTCTGGTTCTAGTTTCTCAAATATGAATAATTTCTCTATGAAAGTAAACTGAATATTTTTGGCTTGTGGACTGTTGATAGGGACAAAATAACACTTGAGGACATCACCTTGGGCATCAGGAAACAGTAATTGACTTTTTTTTTTTTAATTAAAAAAACATTTTATAGACCAAACAACTAATCAAGTGATCAAAAACAACAAAATCAACAATGAAGCAATCGTTACTTGCAGCCCAGCATGGAACAGAAGAAAAATAACTCTCCGAAAAAGCCTCCCACTTTATGTGGATTACATACTATAAATTATTCATTTATGACATTTATGTCAGCAAATGGTTCAACCACAGGCCAATGTTTCCACCATCTTTCATTGAGGGAATAGTGGAAGGGCTACCTATTTTTAATTTACTTCTTTTAATTAATTTAAGAGTAAAAAAAGATTTATAACACTGTTTTGGATTGTATTGGAAGGCAATAAACAAATAACATCCACATAAATCTGCTCTGGTCCAATAGGTTAAAGTTGTGTAATTAAAGCAGTGTTAAAATTCACACATCTAGATGTAATTTGGGGTAGATTTATGAGGCTTAATTCTAACATCATGTACAGTTCAAAAAGCATGGTGCAGTCACTTTTAATGCCTCTTCTTATGTCGGAGCTTTATTAGATGCAACAAGATTATATTCACTGGGATTATCACGCCTTGTGTTTATTTTGTTGTCGACAGAAGATTTTTTGGAAAATTCTGTAAAAGTTTTGATGTTAATTATGAAAGTCAAAACTTCTGCTTTCATCAGGGGGCCAAATATGTTTTGCAGGAGGGGAGGATTTGGCCCACAGGCAGCTATTTGCCCACCACTGTTTGATGAGTTATGTAAAATTAAAGCTACCAAAGCTGTCACAGTACATATTCATTTAACCCACAGAGTGCCACACATAACATACCACACAATCAGCAATACTGTTGACATATTGAACTATGACGTTGTTATGTAAGTTTGTGTTTATTTTTGATTCTTTTCGTAATAAAATATGAATAAAATGGGTAAAGAATACACACTTGTAATCTGTAACTTTTACCCATTAAATATTCTTGCATCATAAGTTGGGCTGCTCCCTTGATTCTTTTGAATAAGAGTCATTGAATATTAGTCTGTCATGCAACACAGAATGAAAGTTTTTCCCATCATCTGAAAAAAATGCCTTGGAAATGATCCAAAATGCCCCCGAAGCATATTTCACGAGGCCAAAAAAAAAAAAAGCCCTCCTACCCCGGTATGAGCTCATTATATCGTGATTTTAGATGCTGGCGGGTTTACATAGTGGGATGTTTGGTTTGTTGTTGATTAATGTGTATGAATAATTCCATGAGAGGTGGGTTATGTAAATGACAAGACACTGAATACATCCCAGCTCCGGAAAAAAATAAATAAAAATGCAGAGCAGTGGAGCACACAATTATTACACAATACTTATAATACATGGAATTTTGGAGGAGAAACCACTGAACGCTTCCTCTTGTGTATGCAAATTTCAACAATGTGTCAGTGATAATAATAAAAACATGAATCACTTCTGCAAAAAACAAAAAATCAGCTATAGATTTCTACATTAATACAAACTGAATGTCTTTTACTGGGCTAGAAACTGCTCGGAGCCAAACACGAATTAACGATCCTGCTTTGAAAACCATTTGTTTCCAACACCCCAAATATAATCAGGGTGTTTTTACCCACAGCTGTGTGAGGATCTGCTGTGTGACGACCACAAGTATGCAAGCACCCAGTTAACTGAACCGTAATCCTGTTACATCAGGCGAACAACCAGTTGGGATTACTTAGTCATATAACCACTACATAAGGCTCTTATGCAATCTTAAGAAGAGGGGAGCATTTTAAACGACGACAAGACAAGAGGATGAAAGGAAAAGATGACATACTGTTAGAAGAAAAGGAGAGAGCTGATGATTAATGAAGCGGCGACTGACGCGGCTCCAAAATAACTCAATTCCAACAACACTTACAGTACGTGTTGAACTGCTTCCAATTTCCAAACCGCAGCGAGTGCCAAGCAGCTGAATTATCTTTAAGAGGAATGACTATGCAGAGGCTGTGTGTGTGTGTGAGCGTGTGTGAGCATGTGTGTGTGTGTGTGTGTGTGTGTTTGTGTGACAGAGTGTGTGTTCTTGGAAAAGCACCCGAGAGGAAGGAGAATGACAAACTGGAGAGGGAGGAAAACAGATTTTGGCCAAGTGAACAAAAAAACTAAAAGAAATGTAATACCCACTCATCCGCTGAGTAGAGAAAAAAACAAGTCTCTGCAGGTTTATGGTTTTTCTCTCCTCAGACAGAGAATTATAGCTGCTCACCTTGTATTTGTCTACTATAGGTAGTCTGACTGGTCCGTCATTGGATCTGGTAAAATTTGGCAAACTGTCCAAGTGGGCGATAAATGGCAAAGCCCTGGTGAAGACAGAAAAAGACAAACTATCCATTAACGTAGTCGTTAAAGTTCATGAAATACATTCCAGCCTGTTGAAGTAAAGTCAGAGTCAAGCTTCTGTGTCCTCGTGTGTTCAATGGCTGATTTGTGTGACCGTGACTCTTTTGTATCAAGTGCATTCTGGCACAAAAGTAGGAAGCCTGAAGCAGTAAAAAAAAAAAAAAGCTGCAGTCTATGTCTGTTTATTTAACAAGAAGATCTGAATTTGTGTGGAAAAACTTTAAATCAGAAGCATTAGTACCAAATAATGAGGTGAAAAATAACACCTGGGATTTCAAGCTTGAACCTGCACTGCACTGCTAATCTGTTCAAAATCAATGAAAAGTTCATTAAAGTGAGTAACTTTGCTGAATGTCTGAATACTTAAGTTAAAACAGCTCAATCCACAGCTCTGTGAATTTAGCCCATAGCTTGTTTACATTGTGGCAAATCTGCTACTGAGGGGATAAGGAGAACCCTTCAACACATTCATGGACGTTTTTATGATTGATGATCAGAGTGTACAAAGAAAAAGAGTTTTGAAGTATTGGTTTGGAGTGTAAGGACAAACTGGTGTGATATTTGTGACAAAAATGGTTAACTGGGGGAAAAACAACCCCACGAAAAAATTAAATATTAACCCAAACATTCAGATACTGTCCGAGTCATGTTTTCATATTGATGATGTGTGTTGTTTTTGTTTACACAGTGTATTACATTATTACAGAGTATTCCCTGTGGATCATGTACACAGTGTGCAGCAAGAAAACTTACGTGTACCATGGGCATTCAGTCACGGGGTCCTTGAGATTGGCACCTGTGAGTCCAGAGCAAGGCATAAAGTGGATGTCTTTCTTGGGGTTGAAGCCCACCTTCTTTAGAAATGGCACCAGCTTCTCCTTACACTCCTCATACCTGCGTGAGGGTGAGGAACAGATGGGGATTATTTACTACATAAATGCATGACATTGTGGATTTTTACAATTTTCAGCATTGTCAGCATTTTTTATGATTAGTGTAGAAATACCGCTCCTAACATGAGCATTAAAATTCACGTCAAATCTTATCGGCCCTGCTCACCTCTCTAGGCTCCAGTTGACAGTGGGGTCATCCATCTTGTTGATCAGGACAATGAGGTGTTTGACTCCTGCCGTTTTAGCCAGCATGGCGTGCTCCCGTGTCTGTCCGCCCTTCTCAAAGCCCGTCTCAAACTCTCCCTTTCTTGCTGAAATCACCTGATACAAACGCATAATCACATGTTAGAGCGAGCATCATCTTCTTTATCTATATTCTGTGCTTATAAGATACATGACAGAGATGGACCAGAAGTGGATTATTCTGAAGGAGTGTTCTAAGTTAGAAGAAGTTAGACAATAAATATAAAATGTTACAAGCACCTGTAGTATGCGTGAGTACAGGATTTAATCTGTGTGTGTCTGAAGTTTAGGGTCAGTTAGGGTTAACTGTACGTGTGTCCATGTTAGTCCAGCTCACCAGGACTGCCAGGTCAGCCTGTGAAGCTCCACCAATCATATTGGGGACAAAGCTCTTGTGTCCGGGGGCGTCGAGGATGGTGAAATGTTTTTTCTCAGTCTCGAAGTAAGCCCTCCCCACCTCCACCGTCTTCCCCTTGTCTCTCTCCTCCTGGTTCGTGTCCAGAGCCCACGACAGGTACCTGCAGTAGCCGCCGTTATTCATTCATTATTGTTGTTTATATTTTGCAATGACACAAGAAAAAGAAGGCTGATGAGACCAAAAAACATATTTGGGTAAATGTCGACTTACGGCTGCAGATGACAATTATTTTCATTATCCATTAATCTGCTAATTATTTTCTCAGCTCAATGATTGTTTTGTCTATAAAATGTCAGAAAATATTGAGCCTGGAAAAAGCAGAAATTCCTCACATTTCAGAGGCTGGAATCAGTGAATAATTAGCCTGAAAAAAAACAAACAAACTCAAAACTAGTTGCAGATTAATTCTCTGTTGATTGAAAAATGGATCCAGAATCGCTGCATACTTTTTGAAATCAAATATTCTTAAATGCATGAGGGGTCAGCTTGATGTTATTACATTATAATAGGGATATATTTTATAATTTAATATTCCTATATATGATACATAAAGTAAACAAATTAATGGAAAATGCAATTAACTGTGTCCCAAAGTTACACTTTACATAAAATAAAACTTTTTGTGTTAAAAAGGCATTTCAATTTCTATTTCAATTTCAATTTTTTGATTTGCTTGAAAACAATACAGCTGTTTTGGTCATTTTCACACTAACAGGGTAACCATATGTAAATCAGTGTATCCTGTGTGGGGATATTTCTCAAGCAACAAGGCATCACCTCAAAATTTAAGACTTATTGTCATTAAAAATAAGACTTTTTAGCACATTTTGTGACCTTAAATTCTTTTTTAAGGATCTTCAGGAACCCTGTAATTGATTGACTGATTGAATGGAATTTTATGGTTAGGAGCCGCTGAGTGACTAGAAAAAAGTAAAATAACACAATCTTTCAAATGTAAAGCTACTGATAGTATTCATGAGCATATTTTATACTGTTTAACTGATTCAGAATCTCTCACCATGTCTCCCTGTTCTTCTCTTTCGCTTCTCTTTCATATTTTTCCAGGGTTCGCTTGTCCACCATTCCAGTTAAGTACCTATATAGAGAGAAACACAACAAAAGGAGAGGTTGGCAAAGCAGAAGTCGAGAAGGACTGTAATAATGCACACAGGTGACTTTATGTATATCTGTGGCGCCACACACTGAAAACTGTGCAGTACTGTTGAGCAAAAGGCGACCCTTTGCACTCTGGGTAATAGCCCAATGATGTAATACAAGCGTGGACGTTTTTTTTCCCGACTTTAAACACTGAATTTATTTTTAATTTTCAAAATCTGAAGGCAGTTTTAAGTTTTCCATAAAGTGTTGTCATTTAAAAGACACACAACACCACGCTGAACATGACATTTAAGTACTTTATATTTTTTATTTATCGTGAGCCTCTCAGCGTTGAGATCCGCCAACACACAACATGAAAAATGTATTACTCACATGATCTGTCCTCCAATTGTCGATTTTCCAGCATCTAACAAGACAAGAACATGTATAAAAATGATAAGAGGGAAACAGCTTTACTTAAATGAATGAACATGGACGTAAAAGGAATGAGACGCACCCACGTGACCGATGAAGACAACGTTCACGTGTTCTTTCTTAGGGGCGTTTGGTGGTGCGGGGGCCACTTTGGGTACGGGCAGCTCCTCCTCTTCCTCCTCCATCATCTCCTCGTCCTCCTTCCTGACGGCGCCCTCCTCACAGGCTCCCCCAGCCCCCGGGTCCTCCTGTCCTCCACCTCCTCCGTCTCCCCCCGGCTCTTCCTTCTGCTCCCACGTCTCTTCCTCTGTGGTCATGTCTGCCTCCGTGCCTCCGTTCTCCAGTGGAGCTGCAACCCATACAGAGTTTATTTACTAAAGATGTCATTCTACTCGTTAACCCCCATGTTTTTAATGCACGAGGTGGGAAATTAATACGAGACCTTCAACGTGCTTTAAAATGTGTCATTTATGCTGATATACATCTACCAGTTTTCCTTTTTTTTCACCAAACTTAAATCCACTTTGCACATTTTTGCACACATATTTCAAATGAGATCTCCTCCTGGACACTTCAAGCAGGCACAGAGGCCATTCCAACTTCAAAGACAGAGCAACACTGAGCAAAGTCTTCTTATTCATCTCTATCTGCTGCACCACTATCAGTCACACGCCTATCTAAGACATTACAGCTGCAATGATTAGCTGATGATTATCTTTTTTTTTAAAGAAGAAAATGTGAAAATGTTCTGATTCCAGCTTTCTTTAATCTTTTATGACACATCTTTAGCCTGAACGTCTGATCAGTTCATCAAGAAATATAATTAACAAATGAATCAAGGCAGTTTATTGAATTATATTCTATTGTGAATTCATCTTGATTGTGAATCTGCATAATATTTTTTAGTTTTTAATCCTGTTTAAATGAAATAAATTGCAACTTCATTAACCAATCTGACTTAACAGAGCTCCATTTATTATTTCTCGAACTCGACCGATGTACCGCTCAGTCGATATTGGCATATAACAGATATATCAGTATCGATCAATATCAATATATGTCTGATATGCACCAATATATTTTAAGTTATATAGGCAACATTTTATATATATCTGATCCTTATTCTTAATTCAAGTTTAATATATATGTATATATTTTTTGTTGTTGTGTTTTATTATTTTATTTATAATTATTTAATTCCCTGTGTAGTTTACTGTTTCGGTGCACTAATGCCATTTCATACAATAAAGTTCATAGTTATAACTGTAAAATATACTGCATCCTTTGTCACAAATGTTTGATAACCACATTGCACATATATATAAGATTATCAGTCAACATATAGATCAGATTTTTTTACACCATAATATGAGGCATCAGCCCCAAAATCCAGTAACAGTCGGGGCACTAGTTATTTCCATTTGAAAAATCTAAATCAATCTACATATGCCATTAAAAAAAGGCCTTGAGGAGGGCATATGCTTAAAAATTAATTTGCCTTCACAATCATCTCAACACATTGTATCTCTTCATTGTGTGTGGTCTGCTGTTTATCATTTACTCATGCTGTCCACTTGTTAAAAACACAATTATCTGCCAGGAAAACAAGCACAACTCGTATAAATAAACAGTAACAAGAGTACATGGAAATCTGCGAAGAAGAGGCAGCCTCCCATGGCAACAAACAAATAAGCTTCCCATTTCCATAACTATGAAATTATGCAGCCCAGCAGTCATGTACAATGCCTATTTTCTTCTCATCCCTCGTCCTTTATAATCAGCCTGTGAGAAACTGCTGCTGGCAACTCAGAAAAGCTATTCCTGCCTTGACTTTGTCCACGCTCTAATTATAATTTGTCGTTCAGACATGTTCATAGGAATTTGAGTGTATTTTATAAAAGGAATAACAAGCGCTGGAATGAGTGTCGCTGTGAATATCTGTCATTTAGTGATGAGAGGGGAACAGTTTCTAGACACCATTCATACTGTGTGTCTATCTTTTCTATACACGCTACATCTGATCATGTGATCCTGTGTCTGTATCTCACTCAGTCTGGCTACAGCTGCCTCTCCATTAAAAAAAAAAAAAAAACATCATCAGTTCTCTGTAATTCAAGTGGAGGGGAACAGTGTCCCGGGTCAGGCCAGGAATGTGAACAAACCTAACACAGGTAAATTAAAACTAGTGGGAACCAAGGTGACTGTATTCATCTGGAATAAGCAAATAAAGGGGTAAGGTCTTGGACATGCAGGGCTTGACAGCGATCACAATGTGTGCCAAATGGTACGTCTATTTCGGGCATGGACAAGTGAGGTTGCATCATATTGAACATGAGTCCATGCACATGAGTTTACCAGCTATCCAAATATGGTACCTACAAGCAAGGGATTCAAAGTGAACCTCAAAACACTCCTATCAGCATTAAGTTTGGTCTGAGGTTTCAAACCTGGCTGCAGGTACATGTGCACACCAGGGTTATGACTCAATAACCTAAACATGCAATGCTTACAGTACATTGTATACATACATTGCACACAGGCTGTTTCTGCCACCTCCATGCTGGCAACTGGATCAGGGGCACCTTTAAGGAGAGAAAAGCATGTCAAACTTTCATAAATATTTATTAGGCAAGAGGGGTCACGTTTTTGGTTTGGTTGTGACAGATAATCGGTTATATGGCAGTTATTCATCTAGTGCAGCACATGACAACCACTCTGTCGACTTGTTGATTAGTTAGTGGAAATGCAATAACTGTGACACTGGTTTCACACAGGAAGGCTAACTTAGCTGGATTAGCAGGCTAAGCTAACTTCCAGGCAGCTGTATGACATTCACCCACCGTCTGAAGGAGGCATTTCCACAGCGCTGGCTTGAAGGAAGCTCGGCACAAACACCGGGGCGTTAACGTTGGGGACAAACGGCTTGGCGTTGACGTTGAGGGCGGCGAAGGCGGTCGGGAGCCCCGCCGCGGCAGCCGGGGCCTCGGCATCCTCCTCCAGCTCCCACGAATCCGGGGCTGTGTCTCTCGAGTCCATCGCTGCGTTTTCCAGAGTTGACAACCTGTCCGCTGCAGGGAAAGGTGTATGATTTTTACGGTTCCGTGAAAAGGCGTTTAGTTGCTGGTGTGTTTATACTCTTGGCAGCACATTTGGTGAAGTTCCCATCGCTTTGTGAAGCCCGGCCGAGGAGAAGTGGTGCTCAGCTGCTGCACGACCACCAAACACCGCTAGAGGCCAGCAGCTGACCTCCTCTGGCTGTACCACCAACTTCACACCTCTGCAGATAAATGGAGCTGTCTCTCTCATACATGAAACAAAGATGACAAACTACAAATATGTTGTCTTTTTTTATTGTAATTTTATTGTCACACTAAAACAAATACAACAAAACAAAACATATAAATACAATTAAATGTCCCTTAAGGATCCTTCAACGTATAGCTTATCAGGTTACACAAAGTTATAAAACTGAATAAATAAATAAATAAATAGGTTAAAAATACCTTAAATAACTTAAAATGAGAACAGGTAAATGTGCTAATGTGTGTTTGTCTGCTTTTAATGGTTCACTCTTTGGCATCAGCGACTCCTCCAGCAGTGATGGCAAAAGTGGCCTCGTTCTCTGGCATATCAGGACTACAAGACATCAGGAAAAGGATATAAATTAGTAACTTAGAGATGAAACTTAGAAGTGAAATCACAAACCCTGAGTCCAGTGTCAGAGGACTTCAAATTTCAAATTTGGTCACTGATATATGTGTTCGTAAGATATTCAACTATTTAAGAAATCTTTGTGTAGGAAATATGAAATTCTAAGTCACTGAATCAAAAAATCTAGCAAAATTATCAACTTTATACAATCTGTTATATAATTACAGTGATCAAAAAGAATGTTAAAAATATCCTTGAATTCTGGCAATAATAAAAAAACAGTAATAAAATGTTTCAATGAATTTTCAAAGACCTACAGACATCATGACTTTCCAATAAAACTGATAACTACCTGTCAAATATCTTGGCAATCCTCATCTCTCCACGCCCCTTCCTCAAGCTCAACCTGGTGGTGGAGGCGTGGGCCAGGATGTGTCCACCGATTGGCTTCTTGGGATCAGCTTGAAACCTTAAACAGAAAAAAAAACCTCCTCAAAGCTTCAGACAATGTTGTGACGAAACAAAATTTCTAGCACAAAACTGAGGAAATTTGCCATCTCTTACGTCATTCCTGCACCAGGATCAGCTGTCATTTGGTTAGTAATGAACACACCTACATTGTACTCTAAGAAAAACATGAATGAAAGCGTCATGCATAGGTAAAATATAAAGTAATTATCATTGCAACAGTAACTGCAGACACACCCTGTTAAAAAAACATGATTGAAAGAAAAACATAAAGCTGTCCATGTTCCTTTTTTTTCATAAATACACATCAGCACACTCCTGGTTCAGACCTTCAGAGATCTTCTGCAGCCTGGAGAGCATCTGGGCCAGTTTCTGTTGCCGCTCAGCCAACTCTCCTCGACCAGAGAAGTCTACTCTGAACAAAGCCATGATGGAGTCAATGATCTGATGACAGGGAGGAGCAGACGAGGAGAATGAAAAAGTTAGGAACACTTACTTTCAGGGAGGTTATACCTGCTGTTGATCACATACATTTGCTTGAATAAAAAAAACTCCAGTAGCTTCACAGAGAGGGTGATTTCACAAACAGGACAAAATAAAACCAACAAAACAATGAATATGTGATAAAGAGTTTACAGACTTTGTTTTTTTATTTACCAACAGTTTGAAGACTCCTCCTTCCTCATGAAATTTGGCTGCTACAAAATCCAACAGCTCCATCTGGTGTTCACCTGGAGAGAGAGAGAGAAGATACTCAAATGTCTCAACTCAAACTGCACACTATCAATGATTTTCAGTCTAAATGAAGTGTATGTTCGCACTGGTGTAGGCCCGGGCATAAAGCACGTTGTCCAGCACAGCCTCATGGTCCACATTAAACCTGTCAGCTATGTCTTTCAGTCTGTCTGGGCGACTGGAACAAGACAGGTACAAGTCATAGAAGTCAAGGATCATAGGAAACACAAAAAAAGTAGCACATAGGAGTTAGATTCTTATACCTGCTGAAATAATATCGCTCATGTTTTATAAATGAATACACGGCAGGATGTCACATCAGTTTATGATTTTACCACAATCCAAACTGCAAATGTTATAATGTTATATGATTGTTCTCATCAGTGTGAGGATACAAGGTGTTCTCTGTGTCAATGAAGATGATCTTCCCGCCTGAGTAGCCATCCTCTCCTGGCAGCTGAGCAGTCACTGGACAAGAACAACCCAGAGTCTCAGAATTTTATGTAATTGATTTGATTTGTACCATGTTTACAGTCAGACACTTAAAAAAAAGAAAGAAAAAAAGATTCTTTACTCACCACAAAGAGTGTGAGAGAGTTGTGTTTTCCCAGTGCGGAACTCTGCAGGATGAAATAATGTTGTGAGTTTTGAGCCTGCACTACAAACTGAGTGATATTTGATATTTCTAATGACACACAGGCAGAACAAATGAAAGTAGGGTGTCTCCTTACCTCCAAAGGCCTCTGTGATAGCCATACTCTCGATTCCTCCACCCAACAGTTTACTGCAGAGATTAAGTCAAATGTTGACTCAGAAATATTTCAATAGATACACAATCAGAGATACTAACTCTTTATTTTTATCCATCCAGCCACAGTATCTAATGGTGAAACCCCACTTTCTTAATTTTACCAAATAAATTCTGGTATAAAACCAATGTCACCAATGCCAATGTAATTAGTAAAGGTGAATACTTTGGCATGGTGGAAAAAATGTACAATAATTTGGCATTTCATTGTTACTTTCACTCTGTTTGAAGACTAATAACTGAAGAAAATTGTATGAATTAACTGAAGCTACTGTATCTATATCTACATTCTCCATGTTCTCAAACATTAAGAGTAAATCTTAACTCGAACTCTTGGCTCCCAGTCGTGATGTGGAACACCTGCTTCCTCTTGGCACTGTACTCGAAGGCGGTCTGGAAACCAACACTCTATAATGTAAAGAGAATGATCTAATATCTAATAACAACATATATACACTTGTTATTTGTTCATCTTATTTCAAAACCGATTCATTCCTAAGACAATGAATCATATTTTACCAGCATTTTCCCAGCAGCCTCTTTGATTTTTTCCACTTTTGCCTCTGACAGACCCTTGATGTTGCACAGAGCCTTGCGAGTGGTCATCTGGATGCCCTTCACGGTGCAGATACCCACTGACTTCATCTTTTTGATGTCAGCCATATTCTGCGGTCAAAGGTGGGGAGAAATGGGTGATGCTCATATAAACAGCTGACTTTTGATGTGATGGGTGTATGTTGTGACTCTGCTGCTTACTCACAATCCCATGTTTCTGTAGGAGGTCAATGTCTTGGAAAAAGGACTCCTGTTGGGTGGAGGAAAAAGTATATTTAAGACAGTTGTTGAGCGGTAAACATGGCTTTTTTTTTGGATTCTCTAATAAATTATACTTGTTCATTATGTAACATAGGTCAAAGTGGTGATTGAGTGTAGTTGTGGTACTGAGATAATTTTCCAAAGATTTGTCAGTTTCACAAAAGCTTTATCAAAAAGTGTGGTATAAATTGCAGTAGTTTTAAGGTGGGCTGACACACTAATATTCATGGCATTGAGTATAGCTGTAAGGGGGTTTTGTACATATGTTGCTTTAGTTAATGGTAGCTGAGATTAATCAATACAGTTATATCTCACCTCATCATCCTGAAAAGCAGCCTCATCTTCAACCACCTGGTCCTCTGAAGCTTTCATTTTCATTTTTGACAGTGAATTGACCTTCAAACCTTTAGCTGGGGTCAAGTGAACAGTTAGCTAGCTCTCCTCTGCTCTTTCAACAACTCACAGAATCAACAAAACCGTTCAGTAAAACCATTAAAATTAACTAATTGACTTATTTCAATATATGAACACGTAAACCACAGAAATATTAAGCAATGACGGAAAAAGCAGTTTTAGTTAAACAGCAAACTACTCTTTGGTATGAAGTCCTCGCGCTACTGGCGGGAATATTTTGATACCTATGTACTGATACTTTCTTTCGACGCATTAAAATGCAACTGGAAATTACAGTTTTTACTAGTTGAACGAACATAAATATGGCTGACCGCTTCCTGTCTGTGTCGGCGTCAGTGTGGCACTTGAAGAGGCGAATATGAACAACTCCATAAAGTGATTTCTAGCAAGAAGAAAAATTTTCTAAAATTCCAAAAATTCCAAATTGAGGCAAAATTAAACTTTCTATTGCAACGCTAAGGACCAGGGGCTGAAAAAGATCCCTGAAGGCAGCATTTGACACATACAGTACGTTCTTCTGATAATGTAAAAACGTTTTGTTTTTCCTGGACATCTTGTAGAAATGTTTGGAAATATATGCACTGTATTATGGATCTTTTTCCTATAATTGTGGGGTCTTGTAAGCCCATGCGGCCTGGGGACTGTTGTATGCATATGACACAGCGTTATAACCTATGTGTCATCACTACTATAATAAACCTTTATTACTACAAACATGTCACAGAAGGAGAAGCACAGATTTATGTAATACTGATAACAGCTGCTTTGTATTGATGTGCTATATTCCCATGGCTCTGGCAATCAGTTGTTATTAATAACACCTATGTTTTTCCTGCAATGGCAAATGAAAAATGTCTAATATGAAAAAAGGTGTAGAAATGGGTCACATAGCAATTACACCATTTTGTTTTTTGTTAGTTATGATATAATTTAAAACTGCAGTAAAAACTAATAAGCATTCAGGCTACATGACACCTTACATTTAGTTTAATATTAGACAACGTTATATGTTTATGCCTTTAATAATGTAATAATCACATCTGGTCTTTTTATAGATCTTAATTATGCATAGTTACATAATTTCCTAACTCATGTATTTGAACCAATACACATAAAAACAAGACTTTCCATTGATTTGTTTTAATACCGCAGTCATGTTGAACACAGAACAGAGACATGGGTTTGCTAAGTGAACCGAGGCAAAAGATTGGAACATTTTCACATGAATAACAACAGAGTAAAGAAAATAACATTATCTAAAGACTGGACATGGTAACATTGAGACATTTGGCATCACAATGTTACCACCAACCGTCACTATCACACTTGTCCAAAGATATATGAGGCGTCTCCTATCTTAACTTCACATGCTAGCAATGGAAAACGACGATAATCTTTGAATCTTTTGAACAGCATGAAATGCGGTGTCATTGACTCATACAATCCATTGTTTAAAACCAGAAAACTATCTTTAAAAAAATCAATTACTAGAACCAGTTTTGAGTGAGATTGCACTTTGATATATATATACAGTACAATAGTGAATTGTGACAAACAGAAAAGCACCAAGAGAAAAGGTGCCATTTAGTTAATAGGACTTCCAGAGGCCAATCTATTTTTTCCTTCACTATAAACTTATTGTTGTATGCTCCCCTTGTCATGTTGCATCTGACCTGTCTGTCAGATATTCTAATAACATAATTCTCCACATACAAGTGAAACCAAGCAAGCACATGATGATGGAGTGAACTTAACCTTCTTCAGACTGCAAACACTGAGACATATTGGTAACCTCTGGATTTTTTTTTCTTTTAATTTATCCACCTGTACCCGCTATCCCCTAAAGAACACATTATTTATGTTATAGAAGTATTCATTTTAAAAAAAAAGAAAAAAGAAGATAGAAGCACAGTGCTCCTGCAAATCAGTCTCTGCATTATGTTGGAGTAAGGAGAGACAGTGAGAGAGAAGTGTTACACACGCATCGCATCCTCCTCTTCCTCCTCCTCTTAGTCAACCCAATACAGTTGAGTCAGCCTAAGGTTTGTGTGGTTGTCACGCAGTGTTTGCTTCTTTTTAATCACTGCAGTTCTTTCTCCTTCTCTTTGGTCTCTCTGTCTCTCCTTGTGGCCGGCCTCCACATTATTGTTTGTTATTCCAGCAGATCTCAGGCTCGTGTTTGGTCCTTCTTGTCTCCCTCACATTTTACCAGGAGCAGGAGGCATCATGCCCGGCATCCCACCAGACATTCCAGTGTTGGGACCCAGCAGGATCTAAAGAGGCAGAGGGAGACATTCAGGTTGTTCATCTCATTTTTGTTTATCATAACATCTGTACTTATAACTGCATTGGAGCTGCAATGATTAGTGGATTGATCAATTAGTTAATCACAAGACAAATTATGACCTATGATTTTAAGCATGGATTAATCATGTCAGAGATTTTTGAAGCAAAAAAACCCCCACCAAAAATCCACTAACTCTTTTCAAATGTGAAGACTTCAGGTGGTTCTCTGTTTTATATCATTATCATAATAAACTGAATGACTTTGGGCTTTAAACTGTTAATTTAACAAAAGAAATTACTTTTTGACATTTAATAGACTAATCAATTAATTGTCTGATCAAAAAGAATTGTTACACTCTGGGTAATTTTGTTATAGACTGTTTCAGTTAGGGCAAATATGCGACTACAGATGTTTTTTCATATAAAAAACAAAATGATTCACTTCAAGGGAAACTTCTGTATTTATTAACATTTTTGGTACATTTAACCCGGACCCTATTTTTCTATCATTTTGGGTTATGTGGGTGACTAATAGCAGCAACAACTTGTGAAACTGGTCCAGCACTGAGCACAAGTGCTTCAGTCAGCAGCCGTGAAACAGAGAATGAGACTTCTCCTTGAGCGAGACCTCGTTAGACACAATAACAAACAGATCAAATGAAACAAAAGGTAAAGAAAAACATTGTATTCTCCACAGGTATGGTCCTCTCCTCTCCATAATGTTGTCAGACACTTAAAATAATAATCTGAGCCTGTCAATTGACCAATGTCGACAGGGCGGGTATTGTGACAAAAATTACATTGCAGCCTGCTCTCGCTCAATACTGAACCATTCGCAAACACTGTCCAACTACAAGCACCCCAGCAATAGTAAGTAATTAGTCCCGTAGCATTGTGGTAACACTGTCATCCCACAGGGGTCAAAGTTGGGGGGCAAACACTCACCTGTCTCTGCTGTTGAAGCTGCTGCTGCTCCAGCTGTAGTCTTTCTGTCTCAAACACCACAGGCAGTACCAGGATCATGAAGGAGGTAGTGCCCACCCAGAGGGCCGAGCGGGAAAAACTGAAACAAGCAGACAACCTGATTAGTATCTGATGTGTTAAAATGTGCCAGTCCGGTGTGTAGGGATCTAAAGCGTGACCCTTGCCTAAATAAGGAATGCAAAGACAGGACTGACTGGCTGTGTCTGGGATCAATGATAAGATGGGAGGGCATACCTGTAAAACTTCTTCATCAGTGAGACAGAGCATTGTGCAGAAACCTCAGCAGCGGTGCGAACTGTGTCGGGAAACATCTCTGTCAGGCCCCACAACCTCTCTGTCAGAGTCTCATCCAGCTTAAAGAGAAAAAACATCAAATATGAAACTTAAGTACAAAAAGACTGAATGAGAACATGCAGAGAGGAGAAATCTATATTGACTTGGGGTACATACAAGCCTACAGTTTGAAACAGGTTGGTTTTCCTGGTGTTCATACAAGGATCAATTCTCATGAATACCATCATCACATTTAAGACAGTAACATGATAGTGAAGTGAACAGCCGGTTAAGCTTCAGTAGATACTCAAGTAGCTAGCTGGTTAGCATTTACGCAACGAGCCTTATTCGCCCAAGAAAGGAACAAACTAGAAACGAGATACATGTCTTTTTCATTCAAACACATATGCCCGAGTTGCCCCTTAACAGCTGGCTACTTACATCTTCATCTTCATCGTCGTCAATCTCGTCCTCGGGGGGCCGGGTAGATACCGGGCCCGCAGCGGGGGAAAGCTCTTCGATAGCGGACATGTCTCCCGCTGGCCGGCTCTTCTCTGTCGGGTCAGCTGTGCGCACGGCGAACAAGTCGCTGTAAAACAGTCCTTGGTCAGTTTAAGGTGTTTCTGAAGAGCTCCCAAAGGCTTTCTTTGAAGCTAAAAGCTAGTAGACATGCAGCAAGTCCAGGCTGAGGTCACAGGAGGAAAGCGTGAGGCTCGGTGACGTCAGAAGGGTAGAGGTCATTTTGTACTTCACGTCAATTAAATGGCGCCCCCTGTCGTAGCAGCTGTCTAATAGCAAGAGTCACACATTGAGGGTTTTTGAACAGACAAAAAAAAACTTATATATGTAATTTTTGTCCAGTATTACGTTCTATTGTGTCATATTGGCCGCTAGGAGATAAATGTTACTCCTATGACCTTGAATGTTAACATTTAGAGTGTCACATGAGTTTTTTTCCGAGCTGTTGTCCTAAAAGTATGGAGGATATTTTCAGTCATAATTAAAAAATTGAAGTCCACTTAAAGGCAAATTGAAAAAGCAAATTTAAAACATAAAATGATAATTTGAGAATGTGACGTAGCTATGACAAAAGTGAAATTTAAAATGAAAAAGCTTAAATTGTAAAGATGAAACTGAAAGCTTAAATTGTAAAGATGAAATTAAAAATGGCAAGAAAAAGGAAACATAAAACATAAAACTCAACCCTTTAGCCTTTACCAATTTGGTATTTTATATTTTACCTTTTCTATCTGCCATTTGAGATTTCATCTTTTCCATTACCCAATAGACATTTGCCAATTGACTTTTCAAGCCATACATAAGTGAAGAGGCTGGAGTGAGGGTGTAAAACCGGCTGGGGTGCAGAAGCACCTTTTGGACAAAGGGGGCAGCTGCCTGTTAAAGATCACAGTGAGTTAAGCAGTTTGACTCCAAACTAGAAGAGGGACCGGACTGTGCTCTAACATCCACATTGGCTTCTAGCAATGACAAAGCCAGAGCTAGCCTCATTGCTGAGACAGTTGGTAGAAGGTCTTGATAAAGAGAAAACTTCCAATAATGGTGGGAGTTCCTCAACCACCACCTTTTCATGATCCATTTTATGAAGACTGAACACAGCTTCAACTCCCACTCCTGGTGGTCTGTGTTATGATACCTTTAAGGTATTGACCGAAAATAAATTGATACCCAGTAATATCGAAATGTCTCCAATCAAACGATACTTGCAATCGATCCTTTTTGCACCCAGAGCTAGAAAATATGATTATTTGTATTTACTCACAGCCAATCAATGCAAGCATTCTTCGATTTGATGCACTATGTGATTGACCCAGTGTCACAGCAGCTACAACTTGTCTATGGTGGTGAAGTACCAATTTGATGCTTCTATTCATATGATGTGTATCAAATGAAGGTATCACTTTAAAGGTACTTGTATTGGTACTAGTATTGCCATTTTTTAAATGATACTTAGCCCTAGCTTTGGTATATAAATAGCTGCAGATCTGTATGTCAGAAGGAGCTGAGGTATGGTTGAGTGGTTACTGTACCCTTGGGGACTGAACTTCATGACTGGGTGTGGGGACTTTCTGTTGTTGCAAAAGTGTCTTGAAAAACACTTATTTTAACATCTTGTTAGCCTGAAATTAGAAGTGTAATGAAAAAGCAGGATTGTTACACCTATTTCCACTTTTATTTTCAATAGAAGTACAAACATTTTTCTGCCTCAACAAATTGACATTAGGTTCCTCCAAAGACAGCAGCAAAACTTACTTTTTTTTTTGCTATTTAAGCTATTAATTAGGTATTACCATTTATTATTTCAATTTCCTCAAGCTTTCAATCTGAGCATTTCCATTTAATCTTTTGCATTTTATATTTTACATGTTTCATTGTGTCATTTTAAATGTGACAAAACATGGAGCAATTTTAAAAAATCTACATTTGTATATGTAAAATTTACCCGTAATCAAGATATTATTACACATAAATTCAACATCTAGGCCTAAAACTAAACCAAACTACAATATGAAATTCAAAAACAGATGCAACCATAATGCATGCTATCCTAAAAAGTCTTGACATTATTACAAGTGGTTCAAACTAATTCAGAAGAGTTTCAAAGTGCTACAAATTATAGGCTATAGGCCTAACTTTCAGAGAACCTTCAGCAAACACTCTCTGAAGGTTTCCTGTTTGCTGAATTTGATGCAGGTTAGGGTCACCCACTACCGATGGGCCAAGAATAGACCTGCGCAGGCTCAATTGTCAAAACCCTCAAAAGACTACAACCTGACTACAACACGCAATTTTCCGGTTTATTAATGAAGGTCGGCGTCTGATAGGCTGAGCCGGCTCGTCCTCGCGAAGTGGGCGGGGCTGGTGCGATCTGCAGTTAATCCGACAGACAGGGAGAGAGTGAGAGAGAAAGAGGGACGGCTGGGAATGACGGAGTTTACTCTTTCAACTTCAGAAACCAACACCTTCTCTGGCGTACGTGTACTAACATGAGCGTTAAAAGGATAATATAAAAGTTGTTAAACATGACGTGCAAACTGTAGGTGAGTTTTTGTGGGAGACGCAAAGAGGTTGTCGGGGCTGCTGTCCGCTGTGGACTCAAACATGGATGTCCGGGGAGCAACGGTGCGGCTCTGAGGAGGAATTAAGGCCGTTTCTGGGTTATTTCTGGCCGTAGTGAATCTCTGACGGAGCTAAGGGGGATTTCAAAGGTGAGTTAAGTCTGCAATAGGTGTTAGAAATACTCTACCTGTATACAAACACTTCATTATCTGACTAATAGAAGTGTCTTTTTCTCAATTCCAGGTTTAAAACTCACTCTAAAAGTGAATCTGTGAGCAGCTGTGACAGACTATTAGCAAAGGTGAGTCTTGTATGACTTTGCTATTTGTGTTTGAACGTCATTTACATGTTTATTCAAATCTGTTAAATCAGAGTTACACACTACAGATAGTAGGTATAAATTCATTGCAGCACGATAAAATAACTGTTATGGAGGAAGGTAAAAAATGAAAACCCTAAATGTGTGTGTGTGGCTTCCTGCTGACTAAATCCCAGTATTGTTGTTGTTGCCAGTATTATAATCCAGGCTGGCTGTCACCCACATTAGTGCTTATTATGATTTATAAAACACACCCTGGCTGCCCCCCATCAACCCCTTACCATCTGTTGCTCACTCCTGACCTTCTGCCACACTCATGTATTATTCTTGTGTGTGTGTGTGTGTGTGTGCGTGTGTGACTCCACAGACTGACCCTTTTTGCCTTTCAAATGAAACACACAGATGTCCTTTTGCTTCAGCACAGCATCGTTTCACTGTCACCGCCATTGTGTGTGTGTGTGTGCGCGCGGGGCTGCTGATGCCTTCACTTCTTCTTGTTCACATGTAGATCTGCTGATGCCTCGCAAACCAATACAAATGACCTGCTGTCCCCCACACGCACACACACACACACACTCAAACAGGCAATCCATAAATCCTTTCAGTCTCCCACATATAAAAGCATGAATGCAGCTTAATTAGATTTATGGAACCTCTACATTTGATCATGACTTTGACATGATTAATGTTGTAAAGAAACTGAATTGTGGCTTTTGTTGGGACAGCATTATGCCCACCTGTCATTGTTTCACCATGTTAATGTGACTTCTGGTTGCAGTGCTCATCTGACAGATGAGACATAATGAAGGACAGCATCTCTCATTGTCTCTTTTTCCATTTTTAGAACTCATGCCCACTCTTATTATAATTATTATTATTACGTAGCATGTTTCTGTTCAGCCCCCACCATCGCAACATCAATGTCTCCAACTGCCCCGAGCTCTTACGTGATAACTACTGTCTGTCAGTGTACCAGAACAAATGCACCCCGAGAACACGATTGTGTCACCCCGGAGACGGTGATGAGCTGCTGCTTATGTAATGTGTCTTCCGGCTACTTTAAGTCCAGTCATCTTCAGGAGTGGGGAGTGGGAACAGTAGCACATATGACATCTTTTGTTGAGTCTTGTTTGAGTCACTGATCAGATACAGGAAGAAACGCACCTATTAGAGTGCGTAAAAATCCACCCTGATACATATTTTATCACTGATGTGTATCATGATTTGCATCCATTCTGTTGTCTGATACTGTGTTCACTTATTTATTTATTTGTTTTAAAAGGTTAGATAGAAGAAAATGTCAGGTCCTCCAGAGAGGAAAAGTAAATCTTCAGGCATTTTATCCAGCAGTGGTTAAAACATGTTCTGTGACATGTAGTCTCCTTTACATAGAGTCCAACACAGATACCATTGTACGAGTGTGAGGTACACACACATTCCTAACTCAGATTACGCATTACATCGATAACACAGTGTGTGATCTATATTCAAGGTTGATGATTACTAGTGGAAGTGGATGTTCATACTTTATGAATTAAGTCACAGTACAGACAGTGAAAAGAGTTTCATTGGTTTCTATACACAGTATGTGAAGACACTCATTTGACCCTCACTGGCAAAATGCATTCTGTGACCCCTTACCCTAACCTTAACTATCACAATTAAATGCGTAAACCAGCCTCTAAACCAAAACTGAACCTTAAACTAACCTTAAAACCAAGTTGCAACATTCAAACTGGCAAAAATATCCTCACTTTACAAAAATGTCCTCACTTCCCAGGTTCAATTAATATAAACGCACACACACACACACACACACACACACACACACACACACACACACATGGTGAGCCACTTGGCTGATATGTCATCTTATCCTGTCCAACTGGTGCTGTAGAGACTTGAAAGTTTGACACACTGTTGTTTTCCAGATGTTGAGGCTGTGGAGGCGAGACGTCCCGCTCTCAGAGAGGCTTGGGGAGGACTCTCCTCTGGCTGCTGCACCAGGGGCCCCACCCACAGCAGCCCTGACAGGTGGCCCTAACATTTCCTGGCTCCCTGAAGCCCCTCTGCTGAGCTCAGAGCAGCCCATCTTCCTCATGACTCCTGCTGCACAGGCTGTGTCTGGCTTCTTCGTATGGACAGCACTCATCCTCACCTGTCACCAGGTAACGGCTTTCAAGCAGGGCTTTACCACACTCACTTAACTGCACAGCATTTGCTCAGCTGTGTGCCTTGGCAAATATTTAGATACCAAAAGTATTAAAAGCACAAGCCAGCATGTTGAGTCTCCAGAAGCTCACATTTCCCCAATTATGAACATGACTTACTGAAAAGTCACAGAACATAAAAACATCTACATTTTTTAAAAATGATTATTTCTTAATTAAACTTATAATAAACTATAATACTTAAAACTATACTGGGTAATTGTACAGTCGGACTTGTGTGAAGCAGTTACACTTTATAAACTGGATATTTAAGAGGCAGCTTTGTGTGTTGTTTTATGCACAGGTTGATGTGATCCTGCAAACACACACATCTGCTCAGGCCCAGACAAGGGCAGGGGTTGCTTGGCAACATCCCTCAGCGGGTATTTGCTATACGGAGCATGAACGCACATAAACACACACGCACATAAACACACACACACACACACACACACACACACACACACACACCAACACACATGCAAGGGTGAAATTTGATCTAGATGGATGAAAAAAAGAAGTGCAAATGCTGAATGGAGTCATAGATTTTCCTCTCATACATTCCTGTGAGATGACGTCAGGTAATGTTCTCATTAAAGACACCGAGATTGTTCTTGTGTTCACACATACAGCATACAAAGTTGAAAAAAACATTTAAGCAAATTTGTAGCAACTTATCAGCTTTTGTACAAAATGTCAGGTTTCCTTGAGTTGTGTCTCTTCTATTGAAGCATTCAGATGACACTCAGGTGGATTTGATCTACTCATCAGAGGCCCGTCCACGTAACTCACCTTGCAGACAGTGCTCACCTGTTATAAATATGACTGTGCCTCTGGGAAATCATTAGCAGCTCTATTGAGACTTTTTTTTAAAACCCTATTATATTATATTTTATAGGACTATTTCAGCTATTTCAATTATTTTCAACTCTTTTTCAGTTTAAAGTTAAATAAAGACGCATTTCCACATGTTTTTCTTTGTCCCAGATCTACATGCACCTACGTTTCTACAGTTCACCGAGGGAGCAGCGTCACATCGTACGGATCCTCTTCATTGTTCCCATTTATGCCTTTGACTCTTGGCTCAGCCTCCTCTTCTTCACCAACGACCAGTACTACGTCTACTTTGACACCGTCAGGGACTGTTACGAAGGTAAGGACATGCGCTGTCTCTCTTTGTTCTTCTCTTTCTCTGATAGATAGATAATTGTCTTACCTAATGCTCGCTTGGTGGAGTGCTGTTCTGGGGTTCAGTATGGTAGTGTCAGAAACATTATGTATGGCAAATGTGTAAACAATGGCAACAACACTGCCCTGTTTTACTAGTTTTTATTCCCACGCAGGGTCCACATAGCTCTCATGAAATCGTGGACCACTTTTCCAATTGAGTTGTTGAACCACATTGTGATCACATCAGATTGGAGATGAACAACCTTCCTTAACGGATTATTCCACCCACGATGAAGGTTAATGTAGCAAAGTGCCACATTTACATCTATTAGATTTCTGCTTTTCATGCACACTGGATTGCTATTCACAGATCTCCATGTAGTGTAGTGTATATCAGCTGAGGCTTCATTTTGATATTAGTACGAGTTGAATTAGTGTTGTGTTCTCTGTAGCTTCATTTACTCTTTATAATAAAGTTTGTTTACTTGTCTCGGGTCAGTAAAAGTTGAAGGAGACGGTGAGCTGGCTGCAAACACAACAATGCTTCCTAATGCTTTGAATATCTGTCTATTCTTACACCCTTGAATTGGCAGAAGGTGGTAAAAAGCAGCTGACTGCCTCCTCTCCTCCTCCTCCTCCGTCTCTACACTCAGCCATGACGTTCAGGATAGAAATAGTCCAAACACAGTGACACTCAGCCCGGTCGTCACTTCCTGTATAGAGTAAGCGATGATGTCATGTTTAGATGAATGCAGATAGGGAGGCGCTCTGTGTATGGTTTTCTGTATTGTGGTCGTCATATCCCTCCAACAGACAAAAATTACCCCTGAAGTTTCCTTTTTCTTTTCTTCCTTCTGCTTTTTTCTTTTTCCAACCTTCGGCTTGTTTTCATCCGAGTCTCTCCTCCTCTTCTTCTCCACTCTGCCTCCACTCTTCCACCTGTTTGCATTACCTTCCCAAGTGGCTGCAGAGCCCTGCCCAGATCCTTTCTTTAGAGCGAGCATGACTGTCTTGTTGCGTGGCAACGGCGCTCACAAATCTTCCTCGTCAAACCGTACTGGCTACATCAGATAATGAGTGCCCCTCCACCCCCCCACCCACAAACTTGCTGCAAAGTTCCTCTTCTCATTGTATGTAGGCTTACTGTATCACCGTGGCAACCACCAGTGCTGACAGTGGGTCCTTGGGGAGATGTGAAAGAGCGAAATGGTAAACAGCTGAGACATGCAGAGCTGCTCAAAGCAGATCCACCAGTTCTCATCATAGAGTCCACAGCAGCTTTTGTTTAGTCTGACAGTGAAGACGGCATGTATGGCATGAACTGTTATTACCTGAGCATCGCCTGACAGGCGCCTGACGTCAAGCAGGACACCGTGGAGGAGACCGTGACGAAGTTTGAGTGTATGTTTGTGTGTGTGGGTGGAGTAGAAGTAAAGGCAGAGGGTGAACAGGAGATTTGAATAACTCTGCTACAAAGAGCTGATGTAACAAGAATCACTGCCAGCGGTATTACAGAGATCTGCTTTGAGATGTGTGCTGTGACGCAACATTGCAACGCACACACACACACACATGACACACATACAGCATATTTGACATTTTCACACATCCACTGTTAACTGATACGCACCCTCACCTTATTTTACCTCACAAACAATCACACAAATAACAAACACATCCTCACTCTGTGTGTGGGTGTGTGTGTGTGTGGGTGTGTGTGGGGGGGGGGGGGGGGGGGGGGGTCACATTTCAAGCTTGAGACAAATTTCAGCACCAGTTGATTGACAACAGCTTGTTCACCAGGGTGGTTAAGGTTGAGCAAGCAGTGGTGATGGTTTGGGTTAGGATGTGTGTCCAGGAAATAAATGTAAGTCTATGTCATGTCTCTAAAAGTGACCATAGTCTGATATGTATTTGTGTGCATGTATAAACACACACACACCCACACACAGACAGGGATAGGAAACTCTTCGGGGGGTTAACAGGATTAGCTCGGCCTTGTTTTTTATGATCTTCTTGGTCGTCATCGCCCTCTCACTGAAGCAGCACAGAGGAGAGATAATCCACCACAGTCACGAGAGACAGTCAGGTGAATATCAGACACAAGGGCAAAGGTAAGAGACAGGGGTTTATTCTTCTGTCCTTGTGAGAACCATTCTGATATTTTCTACCCTGAAAGTGAAGATGTTTTTGAGGTTTTTTTTTTATTGTAAAGACTCAGATGATTATGAAGAGTTAGTGGAGGGACTTTACAAGGGTGTTTGTGTGTCTGTGTGTTTGTACATGATTTATGAGAAATCCTTTTCAGCATGAATTCAGTCATCTGTGCTCTGTTTTTTTTTTGTTTTTCGCTACTTGAGGCATACTGTGTGTGCTTTGTTTTGATTCACTAGAAAAAACACATCATATCTCCTGTGGTCATTTAATCTCACTCATAGTTTCAGCAGAAACAAGCACATACATGCTGGGATTAGTGATACTGGGAGGAAGTCAGGTTTACTGTATTCACTCTGACCTCTCTGAACACTAACCTGCACTGTGGAGTTGAATCTGAATCCTTTAAGCAACACATTTTAAATTAATGTTAAAGATTGTTGTTAAAAAAAAAGCTACATTAATGTTTTGTATAATGTTCTTTGCTAATTAAACAATTGGAATTGTATTAGTTTAGCTTTAAATAATATATTAATGTATTTGGTTTAGCTGCTCAACTCTAGTCCTAATCCTAATTCCAGCTGTGAGAAATGGAAAAATGTTTTTTTTTTACCCACAGTGGCATTTTGACATCATAGGAAAAAAAATCACAAACTTGGAGATATGTCCTAGACAAAAATGAGAGATATCTTTCTGTCTTATTGAGTGTGTCTTAAAATAACATAACTTTGTATCAGCTGCACTTTATGATGGATGACAAGCTTCATTAAGTCTGTATCATTAAGGATCAAATTAGACTGGTGAACAGTTTTTAAGTACTTGGCCAGCAAAAATGATTTCATGCTGGATTCTTTTTTGTTTAGTTGATCAACCTTTGTGTACGTAAGGAACAAAAGTGAATTCATGACATTGGTAATCCAGGTATGACTTATGATGTTTTTGGGAAATTTATCGTGTAACATGAGTCAAGCGTACAGCCTTTTGAAGTCGCACCTCTGTGGAGTTTCTGCAGCTGCTGAAGGTGTGACCTTTCCCCAGTGAAATATTCTAGAAATGACGTTTCTCATTATTCTGCAGAAATGATATAAATTTGACATCTTTCGTCTGCGTTCAAGCATGGTCAGCTGCTGTTTTCAGTGGTTAGAGCATAACATATAAATAACACATTATGATTGTGCAACGTGTTTCCCAGCAGATGTTTAGAGGAGCAGCTGCTTTCTGTGTGACAGGAAGTGATGTGTTTTGTGTTGTGTGTTGTGTGTGTGGGTCTGAGTATGAGTCACTGTGTTGTATTTGTCAGTGGTTGGTATCACAGTTTCAATCTGTATAAACAGCTGTCAACATATGAATGCAGAATCTGTAAGAAACTAGAGCAAGAATTTGGTATCTGAGGCGCTCTGGTTAACTATGTGTAGTCTGAGTAGTATTGACCAATCACGTTTGAGCGGGCTTCGGTTGCATGCACGTAAGAAGTCCATGTGGAGAGAAAAGGGGGGGGGGGTACAAATTGGCCGAAACACAGTCTCCATTGGCTATCATCTGACAACAATTTAGCTCTTTTTGAAAATGATCTGTATTTATATGCATATATCTGTTTATAGAGATTAGCTGAAATGTGGTCTGGAACATCTCAAGCTACTAATCAGACTGTAAACATGAAGGAGGAAGTCTTAGCCAGGATATCCATTATCCGTTTATCTGTTGGCTACACCAGGAGCCTCGGAAATATTGGCCGTTGTCCCCAGAAGCTAAATCATCATCTGACAGACAGCTGATTGGCCCCCGACATTATTACAGATCAAATTGTTATCTCGCAGTTATCATTTTTTAAGCTGCCATTCTACCAACCTGACAAATGTAATGCTAATATGTTATAAATATGAAAATGATGTAAATCTCTTACAAAAAGTTGACATATAAAGTATAAATCTGTTTAAAGTCATATTTTCCATGTAAATATCATTAATGGAAGACTGATGAATACTAATATAGCCACAAGTGTAACCATTACATCATGGATGAAAAGTGTGAAGAGAAACAAAGCCCCCCACCCACCTATCGACCATCCCCCCCATATCAAATACAGAAAATGAATAACCAGGAAAGTTTTGTCAAAAGCAAGAAACAGAAAACACAGGGGTAAAAAAAAAACAAGGAAATAATCATAACCAGCGCTGTCTCTCTGTTTTCCCCCCAGCGTTTGTAATTTACAACTTCCTGAGTCTGTGCTATGAGTACCTGGGAGGTGAGAGCGCCATCATGGCAGAGATCCGAGGGAAACCCATCGAGTGAGTCTCAGATTTCTCCTGTTTTGCTGCTACATCATCGTCTATCCCCCAGAGATGCAACGCCTCCTTTTCATTGCATCAGGAAGTGTAAACTCAGTGTTTTTTTCCCCCCCTTCAGGTCCAGCTGTATGTACGGTACCTGCTGCCTGTGGAGGAAGGCCTACTCCATCGGCTTCCTGCGCTTCTGTAAACAGGCCACTCTGCAGTTCTGCGTGGTCAAACCCCTCATGGCTATCATCACTGTCGTCCTGCAGGCGTACGGCAAATACAAAGACGGAGACTTCAAGTAAGAGCTTACAAGTCTATCATCTAGCCTGAATTGACAATGGGTGTGATGACAGCAGAGGAATAGTTGCTTATTTAGCCATTTTAAAAACCGCACAGTCATCAGAATCTGGCAACTAAGATTACATAAATGTAAAAAAAAAAGATGAATTTAATATCCCGACCTGATCATCAACTCCTCCCTTCATCTGTCATTCTGGGGTTTTAATCTCTAATGGGAAATGTAGCTTTTATGGATAATCACAACACAACCACATTAAAATAACCCACAAATAACCAGCGGTGACATAACTCTGTCGTCTTCCTCTCTCACCACAGCGTTGCCAGCGGTTACCTGTACATCACCATCATCTACAACATCTCTGTCAGCTTGTCACTATACGCCCTGTTCCTCTTTTACTTCGCCACGCGGGAGCTGCTCAGCCCTTACAGCCCCATGCTCAAGTTCTTCATGGTCAAGTCCGTCATCTTCCTCTCCTTCTGGCAGGGTACGACGAGCACGATTTAAAAACAAGTAATATGATAACGTAATAATTGTTTTATCTTCATTAAATCTCGTTATTCATTTTTTTAAGGCTTGCTGCTGGCTATCTTGGAGAAGTGCGGCGCCATCCCTCAGATTAACTCGGTGGAGGTGTCCGTAGGCGAGGGCACGGTCGCCAACGGTTACCAGAACTTCATCATTTGCATTGAGATGTTTTTCGCGGCGCTGGCCTTGCGCCACGCGTTCACGTACAAAGTCTACATGGACAAAAGTCTGGATTCTCGAGGTGAGACGGAGGGACGGAGTTTACTTCCAAAAAGGACAAAAATCTTGGTCACAAACTAAAATATCCTTTCACATGCATGTTTTATTTTCATCTATCCCCATCTGCACAAACACACATTTTCTCTTTCCTTTCTTTTTTCTAAACCAAATTTCACCCTCCTTTGTTTACTTTCTTTTTTTTTCTCTTTTTCTTGTCTTTCCGCCCCTTCTTCAAATGTTTTTCTTTCAACACCACATTGTTCATGTACTTCTGTCGTGTTTCTACACATCCGTCCTCATTTTTCTCTTTCTTCTTCTGTGCTGCGTCACAAAAGGACCCGTTCCTACATATGGAGAGTTTGGTAGGTTTAAATACTCTTTCCTCCACACTCTTGTCCTTTTCTTTTTTTTTTCTTTCACACTGTTGCTGTTTTGAGCTAAAACATGTTGTCCTGAGATGTACGACGATAAGTTAGTCCCTGTTTTTGTTCTTTTTTTATCCCCCAGCTTTGGTTTTTTGGGTGTGTTGTTTACCTGTAACGTTTCGCTCTGTTGACATTGTTTCCTTTTCTAAATCATTCCCACACTCTTTCAGTTTTCTTTCAGTTCCTTCCTGTCCCGCGTCCCTCTATATCACCACAAAGACCATTTTCCCTTTATGTCCTCTCTCTAAATCACATCCACTGTACAGTTCCTCCTTTCACTTCTTTTTTACCCTTTCCTTCCTTTTTTGTCTCGCTGTCCAACAACCTTTTAAATCACTGATACCCCTTTCTTCCCTCCTCTCTATTTTTTGTCCCTTCTTTTTCCTCTCCCAGCCTTTTCCCCCCTTCCACTAAATCACTCCTCATCTCCTCTTCCTCTATTTTCTCCTTCATTCCTTTTTTCTTTTACACATTCCTTTCCTCCCCCTGCTATTATTTTCTTCCACATACTTGTCTAAACCAACCCCCCCACCCCCCACTCCACCCCTCGGTGTCTAACTTCTCTTTTTCGTCTCCCCCCCCACCTCTCTCAGGCCGCTGCGCCCCCATGAAGAGCATCTCCAGCAGCCTGAAGGAGACCATGAACCCGGGCGACATGGTCCAGGACGCAATCCACAACTTCTCCCCGGCCTACCAGCAGTACACCCAGCAGTCCACGCTGGAGCAGGGGGCCCCTCCGCCCGTCTCCCGCACCCTCAGCGTCATCAGCGCCCGCGGCGACACCGAGAAGACCCTCCTGCTCAGCTCCGACGACGAGTTCTAGGAGCGAGAGAGACGTCACAAGAAAGGGGCGGCGGTCTCACAGCTGAATCAGACTGATGTTTTTAAAGGCAGATGGAAAAGTACTTAATCGTCCAGCGCGGCCCCGTCCTCTTCAACGTGTGAATGATCAGAGAGTTGCGTGTTTGTTTGGGGTTTTTTTTTTTTTTCCTTTTTTTTTTTTTGAGCCTGATCACGAAAGCGAAGACCTTCCTGAGTAAACATTTCTGCACCCACATTTCCCCAGAGTCACATTCAAAACTAATTTGGTGTTAAAAACCGTCGGCCAGAAAATGAAAAGGGTTGTGTCCGTTTTTGGAAAGTTTGTGAGTCACACACAGTCGCACGTACTGAATCATACTTGACTTTTGAAACTTGCATTTCCTGGCTTGAATAGAAGCTTAATTTTAGATTAAAGCTCGGTCTTGTTTCCTTTTGCCCAAATGTGTTCCTCAGAGGCAACGAAGTAATCCTATTGGATGTTATTCTTAGTTTAAAGGCCCTATTGTTCTCACATGGTCATTCAATGCGTTTCTGTAAGGTGACCTTGGGTGACTTGAAAGGCGCCATCGAATAATATGTATTATTATTATTATTATTTGTGAATTTGACAAATTTAGCTAATAAGTAAGGCAAGATGTTTTCAGTGTCATGGCAGTGTTGTCTCTCAGTGGTACGAAGTTAAAGAAAATGTACATAGATCTATTGTAAATAAAGTGGGCCGACCCCGGCATATCGCTGCATTATAAGGGACACATTCACAGCAGAGTGGGGGGTACGCTTTTTAAAGGGAAACCAATCTGGCGTTATGGTTGTATGGATCAATGTGTTGTTGATATTGATGGAACACATGAGAGCGAGACAGAGCAGATTATAGATTATACAGTTCATCTGATCCAGCAAGAGTGAAGGGGCCAGAGTTGGGCAGGATTACGCCAGGGTAATTGGGGCGTTATAGGAACGGGTGGGATTAAAGCTTGTGCCAGCTCACTGCTGTAGACCTCTGCGGGCCACAATGTAGGTTAACTGGATTGAGAGGACAAGGGTAGAGGAATATAGGCTAAAGCTAACTTCAGATGCCTGTAAAGCTCTATCACAGAAATGAAGCCGTCCTTTTGTTCATATAGAAAACAAGTTTGGACACGTTTTACCCTTGACTTAAATGAGAAGTTACTTATACTGCACATACATTATACAGTTGGTTGTGACATTTAGGGTTGAACTTATCTTTACAGCAGTTGACTGACATGTGAAGGCTGCTGCTGTAACACACGCCGTCAACCTCAGTGATACATTACTAACTGGAGCACATTGTAGCCCACAAATATGCCGATACAAGCATATTTCTTTCCCCTTTTTCAACAAGTCCACACACGTCGGTCATGTTCGATTAGCAAATCTCATCTCGTCACTTTACAACACTTTTCAACATTTAGGGCTTCGTCAGGCTGCGTTTAACACCAAGGACGATATGTGCTGATTTATGTCATTTCAGTTCAACTATAAATGTGTGTGAATAGTTTAATTTCATCTCACAGCCTGACTTCCTTGAATGATCTGGGAATTGCTAAAAATCAAATCAGGCCAGTTTTCTGCGTTTGCTCTCACACACTCGCTGTAATAACTTCTTTATCTGCTTGTCAGGTTTCAGTATTGCCAGTTTTTTTTTTTTCTTGTGAGGGCCCAAGCTGTCATCTTAACTACCTTTTTGCACATTATACAGACCTTATCCTGAGCTCTTTGATATATATGAAAGTATCTAAAAACTTCACACTGTTGCATCTCTTTGACATCTCTCTACTTCTCTTCCAGTCACTCTTTCTTTCTATTTGGTTTAATTCCACCGCAGTCGGAGCTGTTTTTACTCATAATTGGAGTTCTTGAGTCATCTGAGTGAGTCATGCCGAGTCTGCTGACGTGTTTACTGTAACTACTTTCACTGCTCTGCCATGACTGTGCATGAACACCAGGGGGACATGTGGAAAAGACACATTCACTGTTATCTACAGGCAAGCAGGCAGGCAGGAAGGCTCCTTAACACTTTCAGCTTGATGCACGTGTAACAGGAAGGAAAAAAAGAGCTTTTGTCCAAGCAACGCTTTCACTGTCACTTTCGTATCTTCTCATCACTCTGGCGTGTGTGAGTGTGTGTGTGTGTGTGTGTGTGTGTTTTGTTTTTGTTTTTTTAAATTTCTGCCTGACATAGTTTTAAACAGGAGAGAAGCCACGTCTGTGCACAGGAGGACTGGCCTTTTTTTAGACATCGCTTAGTGTTGTCTGGATAATTGGGTTGCTGCAGTTTGACATAGATACAAACTGTGGATTTCATCTATCATGACCGAGCAACAAAACACCCTGTATTACTTTTATAGCATGTATTGTGAATCTGGTAGTGTGCTTCTTTTATTTTGAACTTTTTTTTTTTGTGCTATAAAAAAAGCAATTTTCCTACATATTTTCTTATCAGGGTGGAAATAGTTTGAGTGAAGCTCCTAAAGGCAGGTTGTCTTGCCTGATGTTGCCTGATATTCTTATTATAATAACAGTAATGTAGACAGCATGTCCATGTTACCGCACTTTGAATGCCATAATTTCACTTTTGAAGCTGCACTCTTCTGCCTCTTTCTCTACTTTCAACATGGTTTGGTGACATGTTACATGATCTTATGAGATGTATATGATATATCGCTGAGGAAACGCTGTAGACTAACATTGTATATGAAGTTTTAAGTGCTGTCTACAGGAGGAATAATAGTGATGTATGTGGAAATAATTATATATATGCTGTAAACATTGAGCACAGGAAAAACATAGTTTTGTACTTTTAATTCATAACTTTTTTTATTATATTATTATTATTTCAATGATTGTTTTGGTTTCTAGTCTTGTACATTATGAAGCTGCTCATGCTACTGTTTCATGTCAAATGGAGAAATATCTGGAGAAATAATAAAAGATATTTAGTCAAGTATTTTTTTACTCCTGTTTTCTATACTGCAGGCTATATAGAATGTAAGGTCTGTTTCACATCATTTGAACATTTTAATAGCAAAACTACATTTAACAGATTTTTATATATTATTCTAAAAACTCTAGAATCTCAGTCTTTGGTTCTCAAATCTTCACAAGCTACCTTAAAGTACTCCATTGCTAGGCTAGGTAAAAGCTCTGCTGAATAAGATGAGCTGGCATTTTTTATATATATCTTTTTACTGGTCTATTGATGTTCTTCTGTCAAACTCAATGAAGCAAATTATAGTAACACATTAAGATCTATATACACTGTACAATGCAAAAATACTGAAAGTAACACCCAAGCCACAGCAGATGTAACCCTGATTAAACACCAAGAATTTAGCAGAAGTTGCCTCAGATGCACCTTAACATGCAAATAACTTACAACTGTATAGTATCAGGTAATGTCTTTTTTTTGCTCTGAATTTGTTACTTAATTTATTAACATAAACATTGGTCACTGTATGTTATGCTTTAAAAACAGAAGCCCATATAACTTCATCTTCTGATCCAGAGTCCAATACATCCTGGAGAGCTACTACCCTGCATGTTTTAGGTATCTCTCCACTGTAACACACCTGATTCTAATAATTAACTTGTTATCAAACCCTTGACACACACTTCAGCTGCTTGATAACGAGTTAATACTTAGAATCAGGTGTGTTAGAGTGGGGAGAGACCTAAAACATGCAGGCTAGTAGCTCTCCAGGATCAGGGTTGGAGACACTGCTGTAGATTCTTACACCACGTGTTCATCTGCTGCTCCGATCCAGCCGACAACCACAAACACACCGTTTTATGTACAATATGTACAACATTTATTATAATTAATATATAAAATAGACAATGTACTTAAATTTTCACAATAGAAAAAATACAAGTAATAAATACAAAGACCATTTTTTGTTTTGCAAGTATTACAAAACATCCAGCACAATTTTGACAGATGTGAGACGTTAAAATATTGAGAATAAATGCTTTGCCACAAGGATATTTATATAGCTAAATATATGCCTCGTATCTTTAAGGAGTTATTTGTCAACACAGTCTAATTGTGTTACAATGCCTGCTTAGAAATGATATTGCTAGCGCTGTTCAGTGGCCGAGACTCCATGAAACCGAAGCCCGCTTGAGCCGAGTTAGCACATCTGGACTCAAACGGGCTTACGGTCGATGGAGGTTTTCAAGTGAATAACCTCTTTCCCCACCTTCTTCCCCAAATCCTCCTTTTTCCTACTTTCTTTCTCCATCATCCTACAACTCCTCAACCTTCTTTATCTCCTCCTCTTCTCCATCCATCTCTCCCAATTTAAGCCGTTCGATTCATCCTTTAAAAACGTCCCGTGTTTCTGCCCCCCTGCCCTGCCGAATTCGGAAGTGACCTCAAATTTTTTGTTTTTTTCACACGACATAACATACAAATCATCATAGAAAAATAATATCCCTCCAAGAATTCACTATGACAAGCCAGTAAAAACGTGGCAAAAACACACACACAAACAAAAAAAAAATCATCATACAGCAATATGGCCATTGGCTTTGAGCATATTTCTACATAGCTAATAATTAACATTTTTGTAAAGTAATCATCATCGTCGTCGCCACACAATAATTAGACATGAGAATATCCCCAGACTAGTCATATGTAAGTACTTCTGAAAACATAGATAACATCACAGCACTCGTTAGCTTGTCTTTTTTCATAATATCTACCTTTAAATACAAATAAAATATAGAATATATCTCTGATAAATGTCACTCAACATTTTCGTCTCTCAACGGCACAAACAAACATTACAAATAAGAACGACAAAAAAACAAACAAACAAACAAACAAACAAAAAACAACAGGAATGTATGCTGAGAGTTTGCGTCGACTTTGAGCGTAATTCCTACCAGATGTGACTCCACTTTGACACGTTTTTTTTAAGCAAAATGACCAACATCTGTCGTCAGGTCTTACCAGATATGACAAAAAAAAAAAAGGAAGCCACAGCAGACTGTAGCAAAGTTACTGCACAGTGGGGAGGTGGGTGGGGTTGTGAAATGAGTAATGTGCGATTATAGTCGAGAATCCTTACAAATCACAAAAAAGAGTCAAAATGTGTGATGGTGAACAGTCGAGAAGAAGAAGCGATTACAGTCCACTTTTAACCTCTTAGGTTTCTTGGATCTCCTGCATACACTTGAAGGCACTGCATTCGTGTGAGGTGTGTGTTCACTAGCAGAAACAAAAACTACTATCCTGCACAGGGATGATTCTCAGGTAGAAGAAGTAGAGGAGTAGTGACAAGTGAATCCCCCCTCCCAAAAAAAAAAAAAAAAAAAAAAAAAATCACTAAATGGACATCTTTTTAAAAAAAAAAAAAGGAATTAGTGATGTGCTAATGTAGCGTTTCTCAACCTTTTTCCAGGACTGTCTGTGATGACTCATGACTCATGAAGTAGTTAGAGAGCTGTCACATGAAATCTGAGCATGTGGGAAGCTCTGACTCCTTTCCAAATTCAAAAGATCATCCATATATTAGTCTTTACAGATCTCCTTGTGATCCGCCTGCTTATCAATCACAGGAGGTTGAGAAACTCTACTTAAACAACCAGTAATGTCACACTACAAATGTACCAGGAGTGCAGATGCTTGTAGGGGGTGGAGGAGGCCGCGCATACATCCGCTCCACCCTTTGAGTTTTGCTGTCAGGTGCTGTAAAAAAAACAAAAAAAAAAACAAAACAAACAGAAGCGGAGCAAGGCCTCGGCCTCCTCGCATCACCGCTGGACTTGCTGAGCGGTGATGATGTACAGTAACTGTGGTTCGGGTTGGTCTGGCTTCAGTCACTTAGTCCACTTGAGTCAATGTCAACGCCCCCCCTCCCGTGTGGGTCGAGGAGGGGGGGAAGAGAGTGTGAGGGTTTTGTTGCACGTGTATGTATGTGTGTGTGTGTGTGTGTGTGTGTGTGTGTGTGTGTGTGTGTGTGTGTGTGTGTGCATGTTCTGTCTGAGTTTTGTGGGTGTGTCAGCGCTCTACGCCTCGCTCACATTAAACCTGCCGCATGTTTCTTTCTGAACAAACTTTGAGAGGCTTTAAAAAAAAATAAAAAATAAAAAAAGCACAAATCTGTTAACTAAGCTGAAGTGTTATAAAAGCAGCATTAAGTAGAGAACAGTGGGACTCAGTTTTTCCAGCTGGTCCTGGCCCTTACTTGGGGAAAACTGAGCATAGTTGTTGTCTGCAAGGTGATGTTACACACCACTCTGACTCCTGGATGTCATAATGTGAACGAGGCGTAATGCAAGTGTTTAGTATTTTCCTACTAATGTTGTTTTCCTGTTTTCCTGTCGTGTGTGTGTGTGTGTGTGTGTGTGTGTGTGTGTGTGTGTGTGTATGTGTATGTAGTTGCATTGCAGGTTGTGTCCCTCCCACTAGTCTGGCTGCAGTAGCTGCTTCTAGGACGGCTCCTGTTCTCTCTGTGGATGAGGTTGTGGTGGACTCTTGACGATGGTGATGACCGAGGCGGTGTTGAGACGCGGGGCTGTGGCCAGCAGGTTGCCCCCGCCGGCCTCCAGCCCTCTGGCGAACCTCTGGAGCGCGGCGAGGCGAGCGCCGAGCCCCTCTAGCTCTTTCCTCATGCCGGCGTTCTCGGCCCCGAGCCTGTCCACCTCTCTCTGGAGCTCCTGCTTCTGCTGCTCTAGGGCCTCGCGCTGAGACACTCGCTTGACCCTGCAGCTGGCGGCGTAGCCCCGGTTCTTCAAGGTGCGCCGGCGCTGCTTCAGCTTCTGGATCTCCTCGCGCGACATGCCGCGCAGGTGGAGGTTCAGCTCCCGCACCGACAGGGACATGAGCTCACTGTCCGACAGGACGGGCACATTCTCACCGCATTCCTGCTTCACCTGAAGTGGAGGAAGCAGGAAGTTGGATGAGGTGATGGAAAAAAAAAAGGAAAAAAAAGATGAGTAAGCACGAGAAAGGAAGAGGAGAAAGGAATGCTAAATGTTAAAGAATAACTCAAAAGGAAGGACAGTAAAAAAATCTTTTCAACATAGCTGTTTCCCCTCTAGTAAAAATATCCCAAGGCCATAAACATGACTCATTCTTCAGATAATAAAATAGGCTTTTTGTTTCTGGCTGCGTGTTACCTTCAGGGCTTTGCTGTTTCTCTCCGTCGTCATGATCTGAAGCACCAGTCAACACAGATACAGACACTCTGGAAGAAGACAAAACAGGACACATTAAATAGGTATGTTATGACATGTGACTCTGGGGGGTGGGGGGGGGGCATAATGTCGCCTTGGTCCATATTTGGCCTGACATTTACCACCCGCTCACAAGACGGCCGGTCATGCACGATAAAGGAGAAAGGAGAAGCCGCTGATCTTTCATGCTTCTCTAAAAAAGCGCTCTCTCATTAAACTCTGTGGTTCGATATGAAAGGAGGAGGAGGTTTTGAAAGGGACATGCCTCTCTCTCTCTCTCTCTCTCTTTCTCTGTGTGTGTTTGCTGGAATAGTGAGGAGGAAGCTATCATGTGTCTGCCCTTTGGTTGCTCAAAGCAGGTGTCCTAACCAATTCACTTCCTCTTGTCAACACAACACCAACGGCTCAAAGCTTTCATTGGAGAAAAAAAAAACGAGGAAAGGAAAATGTGTTTCAGTTTTAAGTGATATTTTAAATGAAAAAGAACACAACTACATACAGCTTGTTTTAAAACTTATTGAATCATTTTTCTAATATGATAATAACAAGTTTATATAAAAAGGGTAAAAACAATGTGTTGACCTTTCTTGATATGATATGAAAAAGAAGAGGGTAACACAGGATTTGGTCAACTCATTTAATTGTTCTTCCCGCTTAACAGACAGCGTGGGGACTTTCTACACCGCTCTAAAGGTCAGCTGTTATGTGGGATTAAAGTCCAACCTGTAAGTGGGCCAACTTAAACTTCAACTTTTTCCCCCTCGTCATTTCTTGGTTGTGGGCTTCAGGTCATCATGCTGATAAAAATATGACTCTGCACTTTAACTAGGCAATTTTTGGCTGCGTTCACTTCACCTCAATTATGCTGATTAAGCAGCTACGCTCACACACACGTTGGCTGCAGAAGCAGAAATATCTCTTGACATTAACATTTGATCAAAATACTCTAACCTTGACATCATCACCACCACAGGGTGTTTTCCCAACATAGTTTTTGGAGAATGAATATTGTAACATTGGGTTTTTTTAAATAGGGAATGGGGTTTTATTATGTCACTCCACAGTGATGAACAGCAGAAAAGGCCTGATACAGCATCTACATGAAGTGTCAAAACACAGTCCTGTGGTTGCCCCTGACCTTTTTGGCTTCTCCTCTGATGACCCAACTCCTCGCACTGTCATTTGTCTTTGAGAGACAGGCTGATCTAGACAAGGTCACACAGCAGCTGAATTTCACCACATCTTAATTACAGTCTACGCTGGGATCTGAGAGCATATTTATGATCTTTTAGACTTTTTTTCTTCTTCTTTCAGTCTCTTTCCTACTGTAAATCATTCAACCACAGAGTCCTGAAGACGGGGGCATGCCCTTTGTTTTCAAAGCACCATGTGAGAGAAACCTATGGGGAAATCCATTATAGTCACTTTAGATTTGACCATGTCTTTTGAGTTTAATCAATTTTTAATGCGGATTATTTTAAGTCAAGGTATGTTGACTTGAAATTGGTTGTTTCCTGTTTGTGATTCAGAATTACAACACATTTATAACCCCCCGATTATGAAAGACTGCTGAACTGAAATTGGTTTACTTTCATTTACAATTTCAATACTACAGCACACTTTCATTTATAACGAACATGACCTATAATGAAAATAGCCTTCTTGGACTCACTACTGTCAACTTTTAAAAAATATATATATATATGAAAGCATGTGTGGACACAGCAGCCTTACACAACAAGTAGATGTAGCTAATGACTACAGACAACACACTATCTCAGTCTCCAGTCAGGTTAACCAGACAGGAAGGACTAACCAGAAGAAAAGAGTGTTGATGAAGTTACATAGTCACATTTATTTGGCAGACTTTACCACCACTTTGTTATGTAAACACTTGAGTTATTAACAGTACAACAACAACAGGCTTTAACAGCACATGGAGGCCTACGACATGTATATGAGCCGTGACGGACATGCTTCAAAAGGCACCTGTTAAAATAGCTTGTAGTTTTCCCCAAACAATACACTTGATTTCCCGAAATACGTGGGGAGTGGAGGTTGCTGAAACAGCCGGCGGACTCCGGGCTGTAAACCGATGAGACCGCCGGCCGTTTCGTAAAGTCAGGGTGATTCAGCAATAAAGCGTTTTTGCTCTGCTCAGCCAAGCCTACCAGTCAGTCCAAACACAGGCTAACCATAAGTGACCACGTCTTTCTGTATTTATACAAACAGCACAGGATATCCACGTTTATACTTCCCCAAAAGCACCACGTTAGAGGACATAAAACGCTTATAACAAAAACGCTAAGTTACCGAAGTAGAGAGCAACAAGTGAACGCAGCACCGCCAAACGCTTTAACTAACACAGTTTATCATATAAAAACACTTAAATATCTATTCTGTATTATATTATACAACTACACAACGACTGGAAACTGTATTTATTCCTCTAGCTACAACTACAATCCACCCTTTTATCCTTATAGGGAGATGAGGCTGCTGCTATAGTAAACAGCCATCACGAGTGCCCCTCGACATCCATTTTAGTAAGCCTTTAAATACTCCCTTTAAATTGTTTTAAAACATTCAGTTACAAGGGGAGGTTATAGAGTGAGCCTCTAGCAGTCAAACTTTGCGTATATAAAGACATAAATGTATAAATGTGATGGTTTATGACCAAATTATCCGCGCCGTTCAACATGCTAGTAATGTTAACAGCTAGCACCTTTAGCATGAACGGTTTGTGACGAGCTAAAGCAGATTAGAGCAAACAGCTGCCTGCTCACTGGTCCGACTCTCTGACGGGTAGCATTCCTCTCCTACTCGGCTCTTACCGACGAATTCAAGCGAAAATAATCTTATTTTTAATATATTGAAGAGAAAAGATTATCATTTACCTGCTGGGTCGAAGCGACTCGGGCGACAAAATGTCAGTCCGCCTTTTCCCGGAATTACTCCGCTGCTCTCTGAGGTTGGATTCTTTCATTCATAAAAAACACAAGCGACAATGACGTCAGGTTTAAAGAATGAGGGCGGAGCCAACCCCGCCCCCGCGGCGTACTCCGGGAGGATGTAAACAAGGAATCCCTGCATCCCAGAAGTTTTCCATGACCAGCCACCGCCCCCCCTCCCCACCGCTCCCCTCCGCTTTTCCCAGCAACAACAACTTCCCTGGAAAACAGCAAGATTTTTAAAAAGATACAAAGTGGGAGGCGACTTTTACTCACAGTGTTTAAAATAGCACAAGAAATGGAAGTGGGAAAATTCAGCTGAGCTCAACAATAAATACACGTAATCCTTTCTTTAAAAAAAACCTATTAAAAAGTCATGAATCTAAGACCACTTCAAACAAACATACAGAACATCATACACATCATACACAATACACCCAGCTAATCACACGATCACACACACCGACACACACATATACACTTAGGTCACTTTTGGGGACATTAAATCTAACCCTAATCTAACCCTAACATAACCCTAACCTTAACCACTAATCCAAAAAAATCCGCATTTTACGATTTAGGGCCACAGCTTTTGTCGCCAATTGACTGGCCTTTAGTAGTCTGAAATGTGTCCCCAAAAGTAGGCTAAGTCAGTACCCTCCACTGTCCCACAGACACAATATAGAAGTTCTCCATTTTGTGTCTGGTTTCATAAAGTCATAAAATTTTCCTGGAAACTTTGTAACTACCAATAAAGGCTGTGATAAATGAAAGTGAAGACAGAGTAAAACATGTTTTAAAACAGAATATGTCTAACCAGTATGACCTACTTATTACATTTATTTCCAGTTCACTATTGAATATGTGAGCAAATCTTCCACTTTACACTGTACAATTGTCCAGTGATGAAAGTCATTCACTGGCTTGTTGATTGCGTAAGTGTCTGGTAGGTTGCATTGGAGCTGACATCACATCTTCTGACTCATAAGTAAATGTGAGAGTGAGTGTGTACGGCACAAAACTGCAGCGTCATCAAAGGTTTTAATTCTGGTCAACCTCTCCCTTCTTCTGCTGAAAGACAGAATTGCAGATGTTGTTCATCTTACTGAAGAAATTCAAATAAATATGAAAAGGTTAAAGTTGGACAAGGGATACAAACTCTATTTTGAGCAATTCATTTTGCTTATTAAGGAAAGTACTGTGCTACCTAAGATGTAAACCCATTTGTTCAGTCTAGTCTCAAATATTATTGCAGGGAAAGTGATCATCACGGCCAGATGCACCAAGAAAGCCTGAGGAACTGCATCAGCTTGAGGTAAATACATTAGCTGATGTTAAATAGTACACTGTTCCTGTTAAACAGATGGTTCTCACTTCCTACCTGTACTCAATAGGCTCAGTGTCCATAGCAACAGCAGTTATACAGTTATAATAACTGTAGCACTCACATTATTGATGTATGATTAAAGTAATTCATTATCTCAATAATTTAATGGACTTCCAGAGCTGAGGGGTCTTGACTGCAAAAGTCTAGTCACTTGTTTAGTGTTGACCCCCTGTCTTACATAGTCTTATATTGCTGGGAATTTTGGGGGGGATTTCATGAAATTAAAGGGGTAAATTGGGGGGGGACACAAGAGCCCTATTCTAAAAAGGGACGATCAGAACTGAAGCAGGTATAGTATCTGAGTCAGGCTTCAAAACACTTGATTCACTACAAACATTCTCATTGTCATTCAACTCTCCCTGTCTGTTAACAAACCTTTCATATCTTTCAAACTGAACACACAATTTCTGTTATAAAATTTAAGTGTCCAAGTCCAAGCTGATATAATATTAATAATATTTTGCAGATTTTAGAAAGCCCCTCCAGAGCCACAGAATAGTTTATACAGCTGTTTTCACAAGCGGAGTAGTATGATGCTGGTGGTGTGTCCCTTTAAGAGGTGCTTACATTTAATGACTACACACATATTTTTAAGGTTAACAGATTTTTTTTAGATCAAATGTGTTTAAATTTGACAGTTTCTAGGCAGAAAACAGCATATGGTATTTAACCAGAGCTGCATACTGCCAATGAGAAGACATTGAAGTTACCTTTAGACCATTATGTGGGCAGATAATAATGAACAGATCTTATAAGTGAATGGTTTAATGGATACATAGTAAGGTCAATTTTTAGTTCCCACACTTTTGAATAAGAGACGGATTCGCTGAGGTAAGGTCAGTTATTTTCCAAAATCCTTGCTACAACAGTTTTTCAAAGGAAAAGTGTTTTACTTCACCGAAAGCTCTGGGGTCATGGATAACATCGTCATGGTAAAAAATTCCATTACAGTGGGAAATCAGGGATTGGCAAATATACTGTAAATGCAATGCAGCCTGTATTAATTACTTACTGTAACCATGAAGTCACTTAACCATTTACCAGGCAAAGGAGAAATTAAACACACCTACCTAAAAGGAACGCCCCCTCACAGCTGGAATCAATCAATCCACTTACAAGCATACACATTCCTTTTTGACTCCAGCCATATTCTCATATCATGCTCATTCATATTCTTGGTTCTGTTGTCAGTGCTTACCTGTTTTATGTAATAATGCTTTATTTTTATGTTTGAGCTTAAACCACACACATACACACACACACACACACACACACACACACACACATACACACGCACACACAAAGAAGTCTACAAAGAAATAAAAATAAAGGGTAAGGGGTAAATAATTATAACATAACAGCATAAAGTCACATTGGATTCCAAGACTTTTAACCAAGTCTTTGTCGTAATCACCATTAGTTTGCTCAGATGTCATTGAAATAGCTCCACCCACTGATGAAGACCATGAAATGCAGTTGAAAGCTCTGGTAAAAAAAGGAGCAAGTAGATTTTAAAAATTCAGATTTCACTGTTTCAAATGTCAAAATACTCCAAATTAATGGAGCTATTGTATATGACAGCAACAATTTCAGCATTTAAATGTGTCAAATGAACGTTTAAATGGTTAAAGTGTAGAGATCATTCTTAAATATATATTTAAAAAATATATAAAACCAACATATATTCACTATGGGGTTATGAATAGGAACAATTGAATATATTATAATGTAAAACATACAATTAGAATTCTGTTTAAGCTGTGTATATTTTTATTGATTCAGAAAATATACACAAATATCATAGTAATAAAGTTGAAGCGTGGTGAAGAAATGTACAGGACATCAGTGACATCCATACATCCTGACAGGCCTGGGTCAAAAACACTCCTCCCATTGGCTTCCACACACACACACACACAGACACAGACACACACACACTTCCCTTTTTTGTCCCAGGGCTCTCAGGAGGTGAACAGTACTCTCCTCTCGAACCTCACCTTCAAACAATCTGTCACATTTTAGCCAAACAGTATCTATACATTTTACATTTACAAAAAAGCAAATAACCAAAAAATACAAATGTAACACCAGACTTGTTCACCACCAAGATCATATAACTCTCTCAAGTCTTTTTCATACCTGGAGTTACAAGCTGGAATAAGGCTTTTTTTTCATATCATACAATCCCTTACGGCTCTCCCTTTATCCCGCCTTTCTCCTCTTCCTCCTCCAATGAGCGTGTTTTCTTTGTCAACATCTAACGGGGTAAGACATTAAAGTATGCTGTAGAGGAGGAAGTACTAATGAAAAGGTTACCTCAGGGACAAATCTCCTGTTATAATTCATCAACCGTCCCTTTTTTCCCCTCCCCTCCCCTCCCCTGTCTCTCCCTTTCCTCAGACTCTAAAGCAAAGCTGGAGGCAAAAAAACGAACAAGACAATAACACACAGACGCACACTGACATTTATTGACAAAAAACAGCCTTGCTCCCATCTTCAAAATTCACTGCGGACTCTCCTACATTCACTCCCTTCCTTCTGATCTCTATTTTTAAGCATTTCCCCCGTCTCGTCCTCTCTGTAGGCCCCCGGATACTCCAAAGTTGTTTACATGTTTGTTTTTGTTTTTTTAACACCACAAAGCAGCAGATGTAGCTCTTTAACTTTAGCAGGCTAAATGTATTCTTATTACAGGTGGAAACCACAGAATAACTGAAATAGAGTCAATTTTGTGCACTTTGATGTATGTCTCTTTTTTTTTTCCTTTTTTTCTTGAGTTGATGGTGAATATGAGTGAAGACGGGGGGTGAGACCTCCATGTTGTTTCACCCCCCCCTCTCCTTGCCCCCCGCATCCCCAAATTCCCGTCTCCGGCCGCGCCCGCCAAAAGCAGAAACAAACCAGTTCCAGCCAAAAGTTTGTTTGTCTGACTGGTTTCCATCATGTCAGGGCTCCTCCTGGTCACCAGCATACCGACAGACACGCGGACGCCCTCGGCACCCCCCTTTTAAGGGCCTACAACGCCTCCTTCTCCTCCTCCTCTTGCTTCCTCTTCTTCTTCTTCTTCTTCATCTCCTTCTCCTCCTCCACTCATTCATGCTTTCATTCACCTTTTGAAAAGTAAAGGGTATTTGATACCCTGCAGCTGCTGCAACACGACGACAAAGCAAAGCAAGGAAGAGAAATGTCACCTTTTTTTTTGCAGTTTATTAAAAGATAAGACTGGAAATATTCTATATGTTTGTTATTGTCAACAAATACCACAAAAAGACCAACTTCAACAGTGGCTTTCTGTCTCATTTTTTTGCATATGTTTCTCGAGTAGTGCAAATACTGAATATAAATTATCAATATGTAGGCTAATGTGAGATCACTTGAAAACTGGTACTGAAGGAACATGTGACGTAGTGTAAAGCTGTGTTTCTGGACAACAATAGAGCTCTATGGCACAGAGAAATAATGCATATCAGGCTTTAGCTACACAAACAGTACTTATAAGAAGGATCAATTCATTGCTGGATTATGGGATTAGCAGACAATAAAAAAACAAACAGATTTATCCTTTAAATTCAGAAGAAAATGTCTGACTGGTGAAACTGTATACATCCATTCCAAAGTACTGTGACACTGTTGCTGTGACACTGATCATTTGGAGCATGTTGTTTTGCAAGTGTTATTATTTATTAGTATGTGAGCACACATGCATGTCCAAGCAAAGCATTGTTTTGTGGCTGCATTGCATTCTTGTCTGAGATTGCTTTTGATTGTCTGACACCAAAACAGATGTGTATCCTTGATGTTTGAAATTGTAGGAGGAAGAGGGAAAGCAGCAACATGTCAACTTTGAATTCTGAAAGAAACGAATTTAATAAAAAATAAAAAAAAGTAGTGCATATAGAATTAAAGCAATCCTCTTTCCTAGCTGTTTGATTTTGCATAGATTTTGAATACTTTGAGTAGCACAATAATTGTTATTTGTTGTTAATTGTTATGGAACCAAGGTCAATTTAAAACTTTCGAGGACAAATTTCAGACTGAAGACCAGTTAATTGGGGACAGCTTGTCCATTGGGGACAAAAGCCATGTCCCCCATTGAGAAAAGGCTGATTTTTGGGTCAGTGGTTAAGGTTAGGGTCCGGGTATATCTCCAGGAAATTGATGTACAAATATGTAATGTCCCCAAAAGTGACCTAGGACACGTGTGTGTGTGTGTGTGTGTGTGTGTGTGTGTGTGTATTCCTCATATTGTGGCACATCGCCTCTCTTATGGGGAAGAAGAAGCAAGTCCCTTTAATGTAAATGATTCTTTTTTTGGGTGAAGACTTGGTTTAAAGTTAAGGTTAGTTTAGAGTTATGTTAAAGTTCTGATTAGGCATGCAGCAGTTATGGTTAAGGTCAATGTCCTCTGAAGTGATGGAAACATGGACTGTGTGTGTGAGTGTGTGTGACGTGACCATACCTGCCACTGACCTGCAGGCCAGCCAAGAAGAACTCACTTTGCCAGATGTTCAAATGGCACACTGACCTGCGTGTGGAGGGAAAGATGAAAAGCTTGAAGCACAACAAAGACAAAAAGTGGAAACTATCTATCAGCCCTGGATGTACGCCCTGTCTTTATTTCTTTGGGCTATTTAGTTGGAACGTGGCTAGTTGTGATTAGGTAGCTATTATTTTGTCTATATCGTGCACATTGTAAACTGAGTTGTATTGTATTTGTTTGAATTTGGAACATCAGCTGCCTCTAATTATTGTCCTGCATGCAAGATTCTTTGAACGGTGATATAAAAGCACAGCGGGATTCATTTGGAGAACAGGGTCGATGCAGTCATTGCAGACAGGATCACTAACAAATGAAGAACCAATGAAGAGAATCCAATTACAAACTATGAAGAAGCTTTGGGACACAGGGGGCCTGGCTCAGTGGATTAGTCTGTGTTCATATCACAATAGATCAAATGGAAACTGCAGAGTCACAAAAACGGTTTAACATCTTGGTGGCAATTATGAGCAGATTATGTCTCAATATTTCCCAGCTTTGATATTTTCAATTTGGCATTATGAATTATGAAACAGAGAGATATCTGCTGGAGCTGATTAAATACAAGCCCACTAATTTTACACATCAAAATAAGTTGACTCATCACAAGGAGGACTGTCTGTGGAAACAACTATATAAGGTGTGATATCATCAGGGTTATCTAAGGTTAAGTTTGGAGACTTGTGACGGATCACCTGCTTTATAAACTAGGGAAGTGACTAAATGTGACTAAAAGTCAGGCATTCAGAGCTTCTGCTGCCTCAATGTGGATCATTCTTTCATTTTATCTGTCTCTTGTGAGTCTCCCACATTTTAGAAGAGTTCCCCTTTAAAGCTAAATCATGTCATTTGTACTTCCCGATCTGAATTTCCTAATGACGAAAAGACTCATAACGCCAACTCCATTCACAACATCATGAAGGGAGTTTCAGCTAACTGCTCCAACGAGGAGTTTAGGGCTAGGTGTCACAGGTGTAACATATGCATGTATTTTAACTGCTTTACTTTTGACTAAGGTCAGGGGCGATTCTAGGATCAGACCTTTAGGGGGGGCTTACTCATTTCTCTGGATAATGTAAATTACAACAATAAATATTAATACATAGTTTAGTGGTCTACTATAGTGTATTATAATAATGGTTCAGAATAAACAATTACAGATTTCTACCCTACAGTAGTTAATAAAGCTGCATATGACAGAATTATTTAAGTATGTTAAACATGTTAAAATGAAACCATTTGAACCTGTAGCATAATTGTTTGTCCCATCTCTAACAGACAGGTTTGAGCCCCCATAAAAAGGGTCTAAAATCACCACTGCTTCAGGTAGGAAATTTTTAATGAGCTGACGAGAGTTTCCCCAGTGTGGGATTAATAAAGTCCATTTTGTTTTTGTTTCCTGATTGGTCAGCTGACATGTCATGTGATTGTTGTGTTCGATCTCAGGTCTCCCTCTCTCTAACCAGGAAAGCACACCGCATGGAAAGCACCTGTACTCTCACTGAACATGTAAAACCACAGCCTTCCAACCTGTGATGCATTGATGCGTGCTTGGTCGCGTGCTGTGAGGTCAGAAGAGGACACGTTGGCCGGGGCCCCGCGATGAAGCCTCATGGCCACCTTCCTCTCCCTCTCGGCTCGTTCTGCTCTGCCCGCCTGAGGAGAGCGGTTACCTGCAGACACACACATACACACATTAAAATGAAATGAAAGCTACAGTGTTTTCTATGCTTCGAATGTTGCTTCCTTCCAAACGAAGTCCCGACCTGACTGCTGGACCACACGTGTGACCGGGTTAGAAGGAGCTGCGTCTGCCTCGTTCCTGACTCTGTTGGCTGCTGAAGGGTTCGGCCCAGACGGCAAAGCTCGACCCCCGGCTCCTCTTTGGCCTCCTCCTGCTCTCTCCTCTCCGTCTTTTCCCTCCCTACGGTCCCTCTCTCCGTCCTCCGCCGTCCTGCTGGCTCCCTAAAAACACAACGGAAACACAATGGAGAAGATGTGAACCTCCGAGCTGGTTTATTCTGCTAAGAGCGTGACAGGAAAATGAGATTCTGGAGGAGAGCCACTCACAAACTTCAGCATGCTCCAGTCAAAGACGTAGTCGTAGGAGAAGCCCTGCCTGTGGAAAAGGTTCCTGAAGAGCTGCCTCAGATACGAGTAGTCTGGCTTGTCGTCGAAGCGCAGGGAGCGACACAGGTTCAGATAGGTGGAGAATACAGCTGGAGGGCACAAGAGGGAGACAGTCAGGTATGGTGTTAATGGGAAAAAGTAACAGAAATACTGCCCTCTCTAAATCCCCTTGTGTGTGTGTGTTTTTTCCTTTAATATAAACTCCCGTGTTGCCTGTTCTCATCTTTACTCACAGGGGTATCCTTTGCAGAGCACCTCAATGGGAGTGGACATTTTCTTTTCGCTGATACGTTCATACTTCTGCCTCTTGGTGGCGGCCTTGAGCCCCTGCCAGGGCAGAGAGCCCAGGTTGAAGTACATGAGAACGTAGCCCAGAGACTCTAGGTCGTCTCGCCTCGACTGCTCTGTGGAGGAAAAAAGACAGGGTCAAGGTTAGGGTTAGAGCATGGATAGAGAAAAAGAATGGAGAGAGAATGAAAAGGCAAAAAAAGGCTGAGGGGGGGAGGAGTAGATGACACCTGCACAGATATCTAGGTCAGCCTTCTTGTGTGTGTGTTGTCTCACCGATGCCCAGGTGGGTGTTGATGGAGGCGTAGCGGGCGGTGCCGGTGAGGTTCTTATTCTCGCGGTAGGGGATGTGCTGGTGCGTTCGGGCGTCGCGGTATTTCTTGGCTAGGCCGAAGTCGATGATGTAAACCAGGTTGCCTTTCTTGCCGAGCCCCATCAGGAAGTTGTCAGGCTTCACGTCTCGGTGGATGAAGTTCTTCAGGTGGATGTATTCAACCCGACTGATCTGGACCAGAGAGACGGGGAGTGGATGTAGAGACAGTTAATATATTGTGTCAATTTTCTGTTAAAGTCAACTTGCACAGATTGCTTTGGCCAGGAAGTAACTCATGTTAAATATTTCTTTACTTCAAAGTATACTCTTTAGTACTAAACCTTCAAAAAGGTTGAGGTACTGGCGACAGAGTTTGAAAAACAGAATGGCCAAATATCCATATTTTTAGAATATGGGTCAAAAACACTGGATCCTACACTTCCCATAATACAACTCAACAGTGTCTTTCTTGAGATCCTCAGCACCTGCTAAAGGCCCTCGTCTTTCAAGTTCGTAATATGTCTGATGACATCATCAAGGTTATTTTTTCCAGATTGTAGAGAGCTCCTCCAGCACCATAACGAATGATGCAACTATTTTCACAGACTGAATAGTAAATGATGCGAGACAAAATCCACAGTCCTCCATCTGTGCACATTTATTAAAAAAATGATTTGACACTAATATGAGGCTTCAGCCATCCAAATTAGTCAAATAAATCAAGTATATTTCAAAGTTGCAGTATTTTATTTTCTATGTTATGGTCCTTCTACTGCTGCTCAACAGGAAAACACTGTTGATACACAAAGAGCTAACTGTAACTGTGGATGATTTACACTTTATTTGACTAACTCAGACTGCTGAAGCCTCATATTATGACCTCAAAACAAGGTCTGTTGATTTTGTCCCCCATCAGGAGGAACAGGTATGAACACGAGGAAGAAAAGTGAACAAGGACATGTTCATATGTGCATCTGACTGCTGACTTTAAAAATGGTCAACTTTGATCCTCTCTGGTTAAATGCATTCAAAACACTCAGTGTAGAATAAAATCTCCATGTTTCCAGATGAGTACACTCTTTTAATGACTGGCAGTCAGTTGCTCTACTTGAGATCATCAATTGAAATTCAGTGGTGTTGCATCTCTGGTGGAGAGTGATTTTATAACCCCATAGTTCTAAAGTCTTTTTCTTATTTCAAAACTGAAAGTGAATTTTAAAGTCTCATTGGGCGGTGAAATAGTTGAGTCATTGTTATTGAACCATAACCCTGTCATCCTGTCTGCAGACACAGTATATCGAGGTCATTTTCCGTTATGGGACAGTTAAAATCTTAGTTATTGCCCCTTTACAGGAGAGGAGAGACAGCAGAAAGTACAGCTGGGAAAAAGAGGGCACGGCAGCTGAGAGAAAATGGGACGAAAAGAACAAATGTGGCAGCTGTAGACTAAAAAATGACATATGAGGGATTAAACGGGCTCATGAAAGACACAGCGGACCGACCTCTGCGACGAGGATTAGGCCGTCTTGCAGAGCTTCCGTGTTCTAGATCGGAATTGACTTTTATGGAGGAGCTAAATTGTTGAAGATACTGAAGGGATAAGCTTCAGAGCTTTAGATGAGCGTTATTCTCTCATTCCAAGTGATCCATTTAGTTCCAGTCCAAAAATAGCTGCGTCCTTTTATTGAAATATGTGTAATTTCCCAGCCTGAGGTCGACTTCAGTGCAAGGTTGACTAGTAACGGTGTAAGTTCAGCCTTTTTAAACATGCTCAGAATGGTATATCTTATTGTTATCTTTCTCAGATGAACCCCTGATGAACTGTTAGATTTTGTGGACTCGGGTCAGTCAGTCTGTCTCACCATCTGGTCGGCCAGCAGCAGGACTGTTTTCAGACTGAACTTGCGGGAGCAGAAGTTGAACAGGTCCTCCAGACTGGGGCCCAGCAGCTCCATCACCATAACGTTGTAGTCGCCTTCTGCTCCGCACCATTTAATAGATGGGATTCCCACTGTTGGGAGAGGAAGAGGAGGGCGATATTGTATAAAACATCATAACTATTAACTCTGTATGTGCATCATTCATGGACAGATCTACCATATGGGCTATCCAGGCAAGTGTCCGGGGGCCCTTGAGCAGACACTCACTTTTATTTTACTACCAGACTCTACAGAAAGACAACACAAGGCATGACCCATTGTCTTGATGTGAAAAATGATGGTTGCTGTCGGAAACCTAGTATATCCAACACGAAATACGGAGTTACAAGGCTTCTACCCAACTGCAGCGGTATCCTATCAAAATAAAAGAAAATTGAGTCTCGTGATCGGTTGTTTTATTTGTCTATTTGACAGCTGGGCAAAGTGATGATTGGTTAGCAGGCCAAACAACTAGCGGAAAATGGACAGCACCATAACTAAAAGCCCTGCAGGGCTGCCAAAAGAAAATGAAAAGAGAGAAACAGTCGCAATAAAAAAAAAAGTCCTGCAAATAGATAGCTGTTTCAAAAAGGCTAAAAAAAAGGAGGTTAGAACATAAATGAATAATGAGGGGGGGGGGGGGTAAGCTTCAGAGCCCATTGGCCTCTGGGGTACTAATCAAGCCTTGTCATCATTAAACTCAAACATCTACGTGAAGTAACTAACACATTTCTGAGCGTGCGTGTGTGTGTGTGTGTGTGTGTGTGTGTGTGTGTGTGTGTGTGTGTGTCAATTTAAGTTTATTTTCTTCATTCAAATTTGTATCTGCTTTTCTTACCTTTTAACCTGCCTCGGTGCTGCTGTAACATGTGAGTTTCACAGCAGGGATGAATAAATCTTATCTTATATTATCTTACATCTGTTAATTCCAGCTCTTCAGCACCCCTCAACAACATGACCACTGTTATCACTCAGCAACCTTAAACACACTTAAATATCCATTAATTGCTTCCTGAACGCACCCTTAACTGCCCTGAAATGTTTTACAAATGTTTCCCATAAAACCTCCCAAAACAACTGTAATCATTATAAATACCGCTCAACAACTGTAACTACCCCTCAAAAGCCTGAAATGCCCCTTTGTGCCTATAAAACTCTTCACTACTGCTCAGCGCCCAGTAATAAAGCTCCTAAACTTCTCACTCCTCACCTCCGCCCTGCATCATCTTGTAGAATTTGCTCTCAATGTGGAGCTGTGGATGTTTGGTTTTCACACACTCCAGCTTGATGGCCACTTCCTCTCCTGTAGCGATGTTAGAGCCTGATGAAGGAAACAGCAGAGTGAATACAAGGAAAGGCGTCTGTGTGTTAAAAAAAAAAAAAAAAAAGGGAAAACAGGCCAAATTCTCACCGAGGTAAATGTCTCCAAAGGATCCGCTCCCTATCTTCCTCCCGAGGCGGTACTTGTTTCCCACTCTTAACTCCATGGCTCCTGACCTTTTCAACTCACTGAAAGGGGCAACACACACATGCACACACACACACACACACAAAGAAACTGTCATCAATCGCTATGATCAAACTGTGGTGCAAAGCTGCAGACTTGAAACTCAAAAGCTACGGGCTCTGAGGCTGCTGTATCATGACAGAAAACGACGTTGGAAGCTTGAGATGCATCGACAGGAGAGATGAGAAAGAACGAAAAGAAGAGAGAGAGAGAACTCCAGAGCCAAAACGGTGACGTAGTGCACCCTGAGTCCAATCACTGGAAATGTTGCTCAATCCATGCTACGAAGCTTCTTATAATGCGACTGAAACCCCAAACATAATGTAACCACCTTGCTCCCATCAGCCACATGTGGTGGAGTTGCAAGTCGTGACCCCTTCAGGGGACGCGTGTGATAATAAATCCTCGTGTCTCAAGAGGATGACAATGTAGGCCGGCGCTAGTGTTTGTAAAGTGCACGAGGGAGAAGGTGAGAGCAGAGGAGGAGAACAGAGCGTGGAGTTGTGTAACATGATTTATTCAGAGGTGCAAAGGAGAGGGTTGGAACGGGGTGGGACGGGGAGGAGGAAGGAGGAGAAGGGGAGGAGGGGGGGGGGGGGTGTTTGGCTGGATCAGCATCTCACACACTCTTCCTCACAGCACTTCAAAGGAGTCTGGGCCTGTGCACGATACATTTGCATAAACTCCCAAATTTCTGACTGGAGTCCCTTGACAAAATCCGAATGAGTCATGCTCCCCCCAACACTCTCATCCCCAAACCGTCCAGTAAGTGGGACATAACAGAGGGCTTTTTTAGACAGAGGTTACAAGCCAGTTTGACATTGCAATTGAATGCTTTTTGCAGTCTTGGCTGCATTGTAAGTACAGCAGGCCTACACCCACATATCATACATCCACATACACTGAAGCAAAGCACTGCTGCACCTTTACCTCAGCTTTCTCCAGCTCATTCTCCTCTCTCCTCTCAGCTGCAAAAAAAAGGACTGCAAAATCAGGTGAGACGTGATATTTGACAAAGACACTTCATACTTGATGCAGTTGCAGAGAGGAAATAAGGGGGGGGGGGTGCACAGCGATCATCCCTCACTGACCATCAGATGTGATAATAATTCAGACAGCCGCACCCTCCTTATAAACAAGCAACCCCCCCCCCCCCCAAACCTGACTTTATTTGGACTCTATTGGTTCAACCCGAAAACACACACACACACAAGCCTCCAGATACCTTGACTAGCCAACATGCACCCCCACACACACATCCCCCCCACCGCCTCCTCACCGGGTAGTGTCAGGCTCCGTGGTCGCCCTCGGGCTCTGTCTCACTCAGGACCCTGGACAGCGACGCACCGACGCGGCTTCAGACGGCTCATAACCTCGGAGATGTGTGACCCGACCACCCCCACTCCTGAAAAAAAGAGCCACATATCCGGAAAATTCTCACGGTCACGATTTTTTTCTTTTTTGGAGGATAAACGCTGAAACCAAACACCAAAGTCCTCCTCTCTCCTCTTCCTCTCTTCTCTCTCTCTCTCTCCTCACACACGCCCACCCAGCCGGCCCTCTCTCAGTTTTCCACCATTGACAATATCAATGATGTCATCCACAGACTTGCAGAGATGCCCGGATTGTCTTTATGGTGCATTCACGTGCTCCTCGGATGCTCTCACTTCCCGAGATGAGAAGTCGTACTTCCGACGTTGGTGCGTTCATGGACTTGTAGGTCGTGAGGAAATAACATGAGCGCTACAAAAAAAAAAAAGATTATTTTGTGTCTATCTCATTGCCGCGCCAGTACTAAAATGTGGCCTTACCTGAAGTATCAGAGTTAAAGCTAATAAAAACCTTTTCTAACAAATGTCGGTGACTCTATGTGGACTGCAACTAACAGTGACAACATAATACCTCATTACAAATGACGTGAGCTAACAAAAAATATATATATATGCTATGAGAAATGATAAAAAGTTTCTGGCCATCAACCAAAAATGTTTCTGTTATTAACCAAAACTTTTGCCGATTTTCAGAGTAATTGTTCCAATTTGAGGGGACGTTCACGTGTTTTCCCAGACGGGAAGTTATTTTTCCGGTTATTCCCACAGTACATGAATGCCACATTAGACAGGCATGAATGAAACCGCCAGCAACACTACATGATAACTTCAAAACATAATCACAGCATCAAAATGTTGTGGTGTCACATTATTTGTCCTCATAAAGACTGCACAACATGGACTTTTACCTGTTTTTACTCACAGTCAACTTTGAACATGTTTATTATAGTAATGATAATATTAATAAAGGTCAAACTGCGCCCTCTAGTGGTTGATCATGCTCCACCACAGAACAGCTGTGCAATCTGCAGGCAAAAAATTAGACATACATTTCACATTATAATGCCAATAACCTCCATAATGTTGTTTGTTACTGTGAATTAGTGTTAGACACCACAGCAGCACATCTAATATTTAACACAAGTCAAAGGACAAGCTATAACTGTAACTGTTTTATGATTTTTAAGTTCCACTCAAAAAATATGGATTAAAAAAAGAAAGAAAAAAAAACTTTTTTGCTGCAATGTTTGCTCCGACTCATCCAAAATCTGTACCTCACCATAGTTCCAAGTAAATGAGGTCAACGTGATGCAATGTAATGTATAAACAAACATAAAACAACAAAACCACCACAGACTTCAATTCAACCTTTATTATCTTGTTCTTTTCCGCTTTAAATTAATTTCCTCTCCTTTGTGTAACATCTGAAATAAATGAAAACATCCTGAACAGGAGTGATAATAAAGACTGACTTAATTTAAATTGATACATAATAACAAAAAAAAAAAAAAAAGAAACAAACAAGTAAAACATAAACAGGTAATGTCTTTAACGTGTCTGTAAAACACTGTTCCAGCTCAGCTTGGTATGGTAGGATTTGGCATCTTTAATAGAAATGCCTTCAGTTGGTTGCTTCGTCTTAAAAACAAAATATCATTCTCTTATTGCATTTGACAGAAGAAAGAAAAAAAATACAAATGAACAAAATGCTGCTAAAAAACACAACTTAAGAGACATATGCAATAGTGCCAATGTTTTTGAACTTTTTAGCTATCACAATATCTGGTGATCAAGCACGCAAACGTGTACACAAACACACACACACACACACATCTTTCTCTCAATGCAAGCTGTCAGATAAACATCTATTCACTTCCCTGACTGAAGCAGATAAGTGTTCAAAAGCACACACACACACACACACACACACACACACACCTCATGAATCTCTCATGGACAAGAAAGAAGAATAAGAAAGAAAAAAAAAAAAACATTCAACATTGTAGCAATAACACAGACACTCCCGATATCATCATCATCATCATTATCTTCATCACTTCCTCCTCCATTCGGTCATACTGTCAACGCTCCTTTCATGCACACACAGGCAGGCAGGAGGGCACCTTGTACAGCGAGTAAATAAGTGATCATCATCATTATCATGACAATATAGAATAACCAACTTGATTTCTCGAGTAAGAAAAAAATACAATAGCGAGGTCAGTGTTTGAAGGAAAAAAAAAAAAACAACAAAAACAACAAGGACATCTCTGGATTTCCACAAAGTTTCACACATTTTGTCTTTTTCTTTTAAAACAGAAAAAAGAAAAAAAAAAAAAGATAAACAACCGATGTACATCAGCAAGGAGATACAATTTTGCTTGTCAAATATAAGAGCAGTGTGTAACTGATGAGAAAGGTATGATGCTGCTGACATGGCGGGCGGGCGGCCGCTGGGTGTTAGCCAAGGCCACTGCTGTTGTGACATTTAGTCGTCCTGTAAGGTCTGTGTAGTTGTTATGTTGTAGCTCTCTTTCAAAAAAGAAAAATAATAATAATAATAATGGAGGGATTGTGGAGGATGTGTCAACAACAAACCCAGAGGCATATATAGTGCAAGTTTGGCTAATGTTGTTTTTTGTTGTTTGTTTTTTTTGTTTGTTTTTTTTTTTAAACCCTGGGTCCCATGTTGATGGCATATTTCCACCAAGGTAGAGGTGTCGGTACCTACTGAAAACGCTCTTCTTTTTCCGTATCTCAAAAGGTTTTGCTGATCGTCCGTTTGACTCAGTAGTGTGGCGCTGTCCCCCAAAAAAACCTTCCTACAAACTCCAGATCCTTTCCCCCCGCTTCTCGAGCTTCTCCGAACTCAGAAGTACGCCAGCCAGGTCTAAAGAGGGCTCAGTCTGCAAGTCTGAATTTTTTTGAGATTCGACCATTAAATAGTAATACAAAAGAAAAGAAAAAAAAACAAAACAAAAACAACAACTGTGGCACACTAAAAACAGCAATAGCTAAACTTGTTGACATGTACGACTCTGGCTGAGCCTGTCTACAGTGCATGCCTGAGTGATCGGGTCTCTGAATGCAGATGGTGGGATTTTTTTGGAGTAAAAAGACAAAGAGCTATCCAGTTGAGTCCTAAAGAGTTTAATGGATTTCCCCTTTTTCCCCGGTTCAAGTTTTACTGTTGTCTTCATTTAAAGTTAAGCGGTTTTCATGTGTGAAAGTAATGTGTGCGTGTACTGCATGTAGCCTGTGTGTAGTATGAATGTTAGGTGACCAGTGTAGCTTGGATTCACGTCACCTCTACGTGTAAATAAACGCAGAGGGTGACATATGTTTTATAACATGGGTGTAAAATGTTCATGTGTGTATGTCAGTCGGGACCCCCTCCCCACTCTCAGATGGAGTCGGCCCCTCCGCCTAGCAGGTCCCCTGGCAGCAGCGAGGCGGGGCTGCCCATCTGGTGACGATCCTCGAGTGCCGGGGAACCCCAGAGGCTACTGCTGGGGTACCCTGCCCCGCTCATCCCGCCCATTCCTCCCCACAGACCCTGCCTTCCGGCTTCCATGCCTCCGGCTCCGCCCACTCCGCCCCCGTTGCTGCTCCACTGGGCGAAGATGCCCAGCCCGGGCCCCTGGCTGGCAGACTGGTCCGATGAGCTGCCTGTGCTGTCCAGACTCTGCCATCCGGAGCTGACGGGTCCGGCCCCTCCGTTTCCTGCTCCACCGGCCGTGGAACCTCCATCTACTGCTCCCCCTCCGCTGCTGCCTCCCGCTCCGCCTCTGTCGCAGCTCCCTCCGTTACCGTTAGTCCCCACTGCGGAAGTTGCGTTGGGTCCGGAGCCCGCAGAGCCGGAGGTGTTTCCTCCGCTCCCTGCTCCTCCAGCCTGGGAATGTGCAATGTAGCGAGCCACATCCTCCTCGCTCACAAACTCCGCCAAGATGGTGGTATTACCCAGAACGCACCTGTCCAAAACAAAAACAGTTAATCATCAATAATGCACGAGTGGGTAATAATGATTTGAACCTTGTTGTTAAAAATTGTAGTTAATGTTAAGTGATTTTCTTTAAGTGACTAAAACACATTTAACCTATAAAAAGCTGTTATGTGATACCAAAATGTTTTTATTCTAGTTAATTATCAAGATACAATATTACTGTATAACACTGGTCTTAATGATTCCAGATCATTTTGCGATACATCACTTTCAACTGTGTGTACCACTTGAGCCAAGTTTGAAAACTAGAGCATGAGATTACTATGAGTCTATGATTGGGCATGCCAACATTTGGTCATCTGGCACAAAACAACAACATACAGCTGAAACTGATGAAAATGTCATTAGTTTTGGACATAAATCAAAGTATTGGATGGATTAAAAAAAACTGACCTGATGAATATTAAAGGGAGCGCTAAAGCTTAAAATTTAAAGCTTTAATAAGAGCACTAAATCAAGTTGAGTGCTACAATGAAGCACTCCACTAAGAGAGTGCTGTCTGAGGTATAACGTTCTTTCAAGCCAATCAGAAGATATTTAACATTGATGTCTAATCCTGACAAATCATCTGTGACACTACAGATCTCATCTATGCAGTAGATCCAGTCTTACATGTGAAGTGCGCTCTGGGCCTTGGCTGCTTCCTGTTTGGAGCCATAGCGAATCAGAGCGGTGCCCTGGGTCAGGCCGAGGTGAAAGGTCAGCAGGGGGCCGTGCTGCATGCAGATGGTCCTCAGGGTGGAGCCATCAATCTGCAGGAGAAGACCAGGAGTAAAGTACAAAGTGAAAATTGAGGGATGAGCGATGTGTAGAGGTATGAAATTCAAAGCATGCTCATGTTTCCCCAGTGGAGTTACGGTGGTCTGCTCTGGTTTCCACCCACAGCAGTTTTGGTAGTTGTTTTTGTATAATGTCTGTGTGTGTGTGTTTATGTGTACCTGTGGTGTGAGATTGCTGAGCACCAACCAGCAGCTTTCACGAGAGCTGCCGTCACTCCAGGTCGAGGCTGCAGGGAGAGAGCAAACAGAAAAAAAAAGTTAGACATTTCCTGTAAACACAATCCCACTCTGTTTTTTCCCCTCGGCTGCTCAAATATAATGAATGATGAATAACGTTCCCTGCAGCTTTCACCGAGACTTGGCCACTCTTCCAGATCAAATATAAATAGACCACTACGTTCAAAAGAGCACTGTGTTGTATCTCAGCAATCACACGCAGCTGTTTTATCCTGCGTACATTTAAATCAGCTCAATATTTGAAGATGTGTCAGGGTATTACCGGTGGTGCTCGAGCCGCCGCCCCAGCCCCTGCCAGCCAACCGAGGGGCTCCTCCTGACCACGGAGAAGGCGACGGCTGCTTTTGACTGGCTAATCCTGGAGGAGGGCGGGACAGCTGGGACTGGCTGCTGCCGCGACTGGCTTTCCAGGACTTGTGTCCAATGGGCTCCGGGGGCCAGCTGGTCTTGTAGTCTGTGTACTTTGCTGTAAAGGGACAGAAGTGGATAAGCATAAATATGAAACCAATAAGTAGCGATATTAGCAGGGTTTCCGCCAGTAGTGCATCTCCTTTAAGGAATAGCTCAATGTTTTGTGAGCGGTTGAGAGGGAGGGTGTGTGTGAGTGTGTGTCTGTGTGTGAGGCTGTGGCACACACAGACGTAGGGACGAGCCAGAGGACAACCGCCGCTTGGAACCAGAACCACAAACCCACCTGCCATCCGGAGAGAGACATGCTGCTGAAATCAAACACCGAGACCCGAGGAGACATGAGAGCAGCTGCTTGCTAACAGCTACGTGTGTTTACAGCGGAGAGCGGGAGAGAGGACTGACGTCTCACTCTGCTGCTGCTGCTGCAGACTGTCTCACAGCAGACACTTTCAGTTTATAATTATAGGTCTGTAGTCCAACTGAGCATTGTTAACACACTCAGTATGTTACAAATTTGAGTTATTTATGTGATGGACTAGGGTCCTAAAAACACAAAAATCAACAAAATGGGTTGTATTTCTTTTTTACTAAGGCAGATGGGAGCGGTTGGCAAGTAATGTAATTAGTGCCTGAAACCATGCATCACCAGTAACACATTTACACACATTAACATGTTCTGCTCAGCACCCCCTCTCCCCCGGGTCTAGTAACTTTTCTGGCGGAAACCCTGCATCAGCAATAAGACGTAAAGTCATTACGTCAGTCTCACATGGCAGGAATGATGTCTCTCCAATCTTTTACTCTTGACATATTGAGTGTGTGTGTGTGTGTGTGTGTGTGTGTGTGTGTGTGTGTGTGTGTGTGTGTGTGTATGTGTGTGTGTATGTGTGTGTGTGTGTGTGGTTACCTGAGTGTGCGTTGTTGAGAGGACTGTCTGAGGCACTGTAGGGCCAGGCACCAGGTGAAGGCAGTAAGGTGTTGAGGGGAGGGGTGGAATCTACGACAAAGGCATAGAGCAACAGCATTAGCCATTATCTCCTTACTGAATGACTTAAAACTCAGTGAACAGTGAAATTCACTTTACCACAGTTCACCACAATCATTATTTATTTATGGAGACTTGCTTGAACAAAAAGAATGACCAGAAGAAGATCAGAATAACATCTTCACTTGTACTACATGGCCATAAATGATTTAAAAAAAACAAGGATAACTAACGAAGTTAGATATCATTATACTAAAGCAGTGACACAATTAGATGAGGCAGAGATACTGAATGCTCACCAGTATTGTCTTGTAACAATTGGTGCTCAGTATCGTTGAGGTTGGGGGACACCGCGTTTCCCATCATGCTCCCCGGAGTCATGTAGGGGTCGGATTCAGGGTCAACGCGGTCGATTCCCTTCCAGGGAACACCAGGCTGGAATTCTGAGGAAGAAACACACACATGCGGTCTGTTGAAGCTAGAGAGCGGCTGGATTAAATCCAAAACACACTGAACACATTACGCTTTGAAGATCACATGTCCCTCAATGACTCAGCTACAGAGAATCTTTTAAAAAGCTTGGTATTTGCTCGATATCAAGTCAGTGATGCAGCTATGATTCTATAATAGTCACTCACCAGGGGGCCAGCTGGGTGTGGTGGTAGGCTTGCTACCCATCTTGTTGCCAGGGGTGCGATGCCAGTTGTTACCCAGCCCGTCTCCAACCATCATGTCGTACTGAGAGTAGGGCGAGCCCCCGGGCATCTTCATAGGGGTGACGGGACCTTGGAGGTTGCCAGAGGGTGACGACATATACGTTACATCACCGAGCACCAGATGGGTTCACAAATCACTGTAATGTTCTACTTCACATATAATCCTATTAACATGATCTGTCTAAGCACCCTCACATTCCTCGTCTTATCAAACACACAAGTCGTACGAGTACAATTTTAAAATCCGACGCCTCACCATTTTTGTGGAATGCGTCCTCAGATGGGGAGGTGTCTGGGGAGGAGTGTCCCTCCATCATCCATTTGAAACGGGACTGCTGACCCCCGAGGTCCTTCATGCCCCCAGGCCCCCCTACCACAGAGCCACCTAGGTCGAGACCTGGGAGATTCACACCTGAACCAAACCCTGTTCGGACAGAGACAGAAAAAAAACAGAGAGAACAATGCAGAACTTTGATTAGAACATTTGATTGTTGCTAGAAAACCTTCTGCTTGGAAACAAAACCCTCCAAAATGAATCAACACAAGAAATAAAATAATCAGTCAGTGTTGGCTCAACTGGTGATATTTGGGAAATGTATTCAGACACTGCAGTGGTATGAGGGCTTAGTACAGGAGATGCACCAAGGTGGTAAAAAAAAAAAGAAGTACAATGCACTATACATTTTGAAGAGCTCTAAACTAACTGTAAAAGGCAGCATGGCAGCTGTGTGTCACAAGTCTTTTTATTGTGAATGAAACCAGTGCTGGAATGATTGCTCACCAGAGTATGGCCCAATTGTTTTCTGGTGCAGGTCAGCCACAGATCTGGCCAGGCCTGGGTGGGGCAGGGGATCAGCCCCGGGCAGTTTGGCACCCCCTCCGCCACCTCCACTGTGGTGGGAGGGGGAGAGTCTGGAGCTGCCGCCTAAACCTCCGACCTGTTGCTGCTGCTGCCTCTGCTGCTGGAGCACTGCCATGATCCTGGCCAGCTAAAAAAGACATAATAAAAACAAGAGTCAGCCGCTAGTAAACGAGTGGGGGATTTTTATTTTATATACATTTTGTGTACGTGTCTGTGTGTACCTGTTGAGGATCAGCCTGCTGTCTCACATTCGGCGTGAACTTCCTCTGGTTTTGCAGCAGCTGCTGTTGCTGCTGTTGTGGCTGCTGCTGCTGCTGGAGGAGGAGCTGACAAGCCTGAGAGAAAACAGACAGAAACAGAAAAAGAAACAAAGAAGTGAGACAGCAACAGAGACGTAAATACACTGCACACATCCTACATGCCACTCTGTACATGAAGATTAGTCAACAAATATTAGAAAATCAACAGATTGCAGTTTGTTGATGTACGTTTGTATATACAGGCGGCATAAACATGTCTGAATACTATGTTTAAAATTAATTTCCACACAGTTCTGGATGGTGAACCTCCTCGATTCACTTCCAGACCCTGCAGTATAGAGATATAAAGTGCTGCTTCTTACCAGTTGAAACTGGATGTGAGGTGGGTAGATGCTGCTGAGCATGGCAATATGCTGGGGGGACAGCTGTGGAGGGAACACACCTCCCCCGACTCCTGCCACTCCTCCCACGCCGCCAACACCCCCCACGCTCCCGCTGGGAGGGGGCATCTGCTTCAGCACGGAGCCTGGCACCTAGAGATAAAACGGCAATGGCAGGCAGGCACACCTGTTACCACAGAAACGCTATGGTGCTGTAACCCCTAGCAACCACATTAGCTTACTGCATCTCCCCCGATTAACATTGATTCTCCTTCATGTTCTCATTAGCCGGTGTTAACAACTGACTCGACCCAAACGAGTGAGTGAAATTGAGTCAGTTCCTTGAAAAAAGACGTGCATTTCACTTTGTATTCTTTAGAAGCAAGAAAGGGAAGCATGATCAATGTTGTCCTGAAGAGTGATTATGCACTCCAGGGACTTCACTGGCTAATAGACACCATGGCCACAGCTGGTAGACCACTCTGCGTAAGCTCAAAAACAGAATCAGACAAAAACTGTGAACTGTCATTTTACAGCAAGCTTGCACCTTAAAATGTATGGTGGGTTTTTTATTAGCTTAAACATGCTAACACAGTCTCTAAATATACAGCAAATCCCATCCCGTACTATTGGTATCTTAGCAGCAAACATTAACAGTTAAGATGACTTGCACCACAACTGAACCTATTTCCCTCCGTCAGTCAACCCACACACTTCCTGTGTCGATGGTAAATGTGAAACCGATGGCTGGAAAGGATACTGATGATGAGCAGAATGAAAGCACAAGTTTTTAGTACCTGAGGCGACAGGAACTGATGAGGCACTTGCGCTCGTATCCCTGGGGACTGGTTTATGGGTGGGACGCTGGGCTGGTGTCTTGACTGAGCCATCCCTCCGCTACTGCCAAAGATACCATGGCCGCCCTGTGATGGACAACAGGAAATTAAATGACAGAAAACTTGTGACAGCAGATACAAAAAAACACACTGATAGAGAAAGAACACGACATCAAAGTGGAAGAGGAAAATTCAGGGGTCTACTTGAACGATTAACATGTGAAAAAGGGGAAAAACTACAAGAAGCTAATGTAAAGATGGTGGGACGGAAACGAGAGGAGAGGTTATCTTACTTGTCTAAAGGGGATAGTGTGGTTGAAGAGGGAATGGGGCTTGTAGACAGTGGGTGGTGAGTACAGAGAGCGAGGACCCTCCTCCCCAAGGCACCCATCCTGATTGGTCAAAGGCAAGGTCTGTCACAGTGACAGCCAATGGAAGACAAATTTTAAGTGGTGGTGAAGGAAGAAGGGGGAGGGTAGAGGAAGGTGCAGACAAGGAGAAATGGGGCAGACCAGGAAGGAGAAAAGGTAGAATTCACAAGAGGAAATAAAGAAGAGTGATAAGAGGACAAAATGTTATCTAGACAAGAGAAAGACACAAAGACTGCTGAGGTTGGCGAGGGTTAGAGGCGCTACCTTGTCGTAGTAGGAACCGGCATCGCCGGGCACTGCCTCTTTGGAAACGGGTGAGCGATATGACATCCCCCCTACTCCTCCACCTCCTCCTACTCTTCCTCCTTTCCTTATGTCGCCATTGTAATCCGTCATTCCCATGCCTCTTTTCTCGGCGTCCATCTTCTTCTCCTGGAGAGAACCCGGAGCCAGGTCAATGTTTGGGCCACTGGGATCATCATTCTGTCCAGCAGAAAGGGCCGGCATCACCATTATGACCACCACCACCACCACCACCACCATGTGAGGAATTATAACTTGCTAAATGCCTGTGCACTTAAAATAATAGAATATATAATAAAGCTGAAGAACAGGCATTGTGCAGGTAGATATTTCCTCCTTTCCCAACCAAAAACAGTAACAAGTCTTACCAGCAGCCCCATGTTGGAGAACTGTCTATTGATGGGGCTCATCCATGAGTCTCCTCCGCCAGCCTTCAGTGGACCCTAAGATTTCACAGAGCAGAGGCAAAACTTTCAGATTAATGTGGCAACTTTGCAATTTGTATCATGAGTGTTGAGTGAAAAGAAAGCAGGAAATTCATAAAGCTAACTGTGGAAATACAACCTTTAGTTAATTTAGCGTACCTGTGTAACAGCAGAAAAATGCATTTATGACTCTTCAAATTTTTAACTATCCCTACAATTTTTTAAAAGATTAGATTACATTTTTGACATCGATTCATTTCCCCCCTCCAATATCCCACCTTGCTGCTGGGCTTCTTGCCGGGGTGGGTCTGACCCCAGCCCCCGTTGCTACCCTGTCCCCAAGATGAGCCGCTTCCCTGGGAGCCGGTGCTGTTCCACATGCCGCCGCCTCCCTCCTCCTCTTCCTCCCAGCTCGAGTGACGCGAGGCTGCCACAGAGCTCTCTTTGTCCCCCCAGCCATCTTGCATAGACTTTGAACCTGAGGTGGGGGGTGGAAGGGGGGTGTTGCAGTTAAAGCCGTTATCACGATGTGGGGAAAAAAAATATTAGAAGATCTGAAATTGATACCCATGTTTAAGGTTTTATTTAAAAAAAATTCTGACCAGGTTTGATGGGGTTGGGAGTAGGGTTTCCCCAGCCTGTCGTCTTCCCTCCGGCGTCGTCGGGGTCTCCCCAGTCAGTGGGGGTATCGTTAGGTTTTCCCCAAGCTGCTGTGCCATTGTCTACTGTTGGACTGGTTGGAGAAGCACCACCCCAACCTGACGAACCTGCGGACACACAAGGATGACGCATGTTGAAGTGGAGACAGACACTTTGAGTAAGGACATCATTATTTACCTTAATGCAAGTCCAATGTCTGGACTGACTATTCTGCATGTCTACAGGGGTGAATACTGGTACAACATGAACTTTTTTGATGAGGTTTTGTCTTCCAAAAATCAAAGCATCTCTGCATTCAGCGTACGGAAACAGAAAATATACGTTCAGAGGAAATGTTTTCACTTCAGCCGTGCTCAGTTGGAGCACCTGAGAAGTTACAGTACTGCTGCTGACTACTGTTACTGTGGTTTGCGAGATCAACTGCAGAGACAGCGAGCAAGTTTCTCGCTGGAGACCTGCTACATCGCTCATGACTCAGCTGTCACTTACTCTGAACATTGACACCGACCTTTAAAATCAGCTGGATCAACATTTCCAAGAAAGGCAGCAGTTGTAACAGAGCATTTTGACTCCTTCATTTCACTGTAATTTTCATGCAGACAGCCATTAAGCAACATTTATCAAGATGTCTTGAGATGATTCAGAAAGAGAGAAAAAAAAAAAAAAAAAACTCCATACCACGACGACATAAAAGGAGAACTGTTTTTACACATTCATCTTTACAGAAAAGGCTGTGTGCATGAATGCACGTAGTTTGTTCAAAACATTTAAAGTCTTAAAAACAAGTCAGGTGTCCATATTAAGAACATTGAAACAGGTTTTGCTCTCTGTAATCACTGGCCATTATAAGATCCCTTCCGAATGGGTTGTCAATGTAAGTGATGAGGGACAAAATCTACAGTCTTCAATTTAAGGATTCAGTGATCTGAGTTGGTCACATCAAGTAGACATCTCCCAAAGTTAGTCTTTTTAGTACAAAATTCTCTCTTTAGGTATCTCTTGTCAAGTAAAAAAAAAAAATACAACTTTAAAATCAAAACACAGTCAAAACCACAGTTTCAAGTGTCTCACCCATTGCTGCAGCTTTCCCAGGTCCATGGCCAGTGTTGAAGTCTCTGTTACCTCCAAGCCCAGCAGCCTGCCTGCTAGGCTGCTGCTGTATTGGAGGTCCCTGCTGTTGCTGTTGCTGTTGCTGTGGTGGCTGCTGCTGCTGCTGCTGCTGTTGCTGTTGCTGTTGCTGCTGTGGAGCCGGAGCCTGGCCGTGAGGCTGCTGGCCAGCAGGGGTGCTGTTCTTATCCCACAGGTTGACCGGCTTGTAGTTGTAACGGGTTGGGTCTCCCCATGCTGATGTTCCATCATCTATCTCATTCTTCCTGCTAATAGACTGCGGTGAGGGTTCCTCCCAACCGCTTGGTTCAGATCCACTTCCTCCTCCAGGGCCACCAGGGATGGGCCCCGAGGTCCAGCCTGAGCTTTGGTTCTGGTTCTGGGCTTGGGAGATGGGTTTTCTCCCCCCGCCCCCTTGCATAGCCCCTTGGTCCAATGCTTGCTGCAGCTGTGGATGCTGATTACGGGGCTGTGATTGTTGCTGTTGCAGTTGTGCCTGCGGGCCTGTGATGGAGCCCGACTGGCTGTTTGGCATCTGGTGCATTTTGTTTCCTCCGCTCCAACTTTGATGGGGTTTGGACCCCATGCCCCCGACGACACCCATCCCCCCTCCTCCGCTCCCTCCTCCCCCTGTGCCCCCTGCTCCCCAGGTTCTCCGGGGAGCGCCCTCGTCCCAGTTTCCCCAGCCACCCGCACCTGAATCCCCACCTGAGTTTCCTCCTCCGTTCTTCCTCTCATCGTCCCAACCCCCGCCTCCGTTATTTGATTTGGACTGTTGCTCTCCCCAGTCCCTACCTGCCCCAACCTTCTGTCCTGATCCCCACCCGCTGCTGCCTCCTCCATCTCCTCCCATCTCCTTCCAGCCCCCTTTCCCTTTCTCCTCCTGACACCCTCCCCAGCCTCCACTCACTTGGTCACCTTGTTGGCCAACGTCGCCCCACCCTCCTCCATTTCCTCCTCTACTGTTCCTCCATTCCTCGTTCCCCCAACCTTTGGCCTCCTTGCCATCTCCAGACCCCATCCCTCCTCCACCCCAGCCTGTAGTCTTCCCCTGCTGGCTATGTCCTGGCATTACCCCTGAACCCATACCAGGTCCTGTTGTGGTCACTGGCCCAGATTGTGAGACGCCGAGATTCCTCATGTTGGAGCCTGAAGGTGGTGGGGCCCTCCCAGATAGAGAAGCCCCACTACTGCTACTGTTGCTGCTGCTCTCCCAGCCCTCTCCAGAGGACCCAGCAGATGGAACCATGGAAGGATTGACCCCAGGACCCATAGAATCAGTAATTAGGGTCCTGGGTCCACCGGAATACTGAGAAGAACCACCGAGAGTAGATGGGTGTTTCGATGTAGCTGATGTCGATCCACCTTTACTCTGTCCTCCATGATCTTCCAAGTCCCAGGCCGTGTTTTGTCGAATCTGTGTTTGGCCCCAGCCTGTGTTGGACAGAACCCGAGGGTCCAGATCAGACCGGCTGAGCAGGCTCTGTAAGGCACCTTCAGCACTGGGTGCCGGGCGGCGAGGACGACTGTTACTGTTGTTCGGCTCACTTCCACTTCTGGAATTTCCACCGCTGGATGAGGATCCTCCCCGTGCTCCCTGTCCTCCTACTCCGCCGCCCCATTCCCCTGTTTCACCCTCTCCCTTCTGATTGTCCCAAGCTCTAGTCAAAGCGGTGGCTGTTGAGGAGGAGCAGGAGGTGACGGGGGGGTTGCCGGCTGTGCTGACCCCGCTACTGCTGCTGTTACTGCTGCAGGTGCCCCCCATGCCCTCTCCTCCTGGATTGGCTCCGCCAATACCGGTGGAGCTCCCGCCCCAGTCACCGCCCGACACCGCTCTCTCCCCTCCAACTCCTGATGACCCCCACCCTCCCTGAGATACCCCGGAGGTTTGACTACCGTTTCCCCCAGTTCCAGCGCTACCCCAAGCATTAACCCCACTAGTGGAACTTGGATACCCCCAACTCGAGGTCCCATTATCCCCTTCAGCAGCTCCGAATCCCCCTGTGCCACTTCCTCCTCCCTCCCATCCGTCAGTCCTAGAGGCACCCGTTTTGGAGTTAGCTGCAGGGTAAGAAGGCTGGCCTCTCCATGAGGAGGCAAGGCTGTGGTCTCCCACGCTCATCCCGCCTCCTCCCACACTACGGTCCATTCCTCCCCCAATCCCTTCCCCCCCTGCGATTTTTGGTCCCGCTGATTCGCTGTCCCACTTCCCCCCTCCCATCTCTCTGTCTCTGGATTGCATTTGGTGAAGTTGGTGCTGATGGGTGCTTGATTGATTCACAGATAAAGGTGGGTGACCCCCCAACACCCCAACTGTCCCGGCTCCCAGCCCCAGGGAAGCAGAGTTGTTGGCAGACAAAGACCCTCCAGGGCCCTGGTGATGGAAGGAAGACTGACCTCCTTCCCCTGCAGCAGCAGGCCCATCCTGCTGCACCAGGGCAGGCCAGGCCGAAGGGTTGGCATTTGGATTGAAGTTGGCACCTGGAATCCCACTGCTGCCGTCAACGGGGCCACTGGCATCATGGCTCCCTGGCACAGCGGAGGCTTTGGAAAGTGAGGAGGGCTGTTGTAGCAGAGGCCCAGCTGCAGCTACTGTATTCCCTCCTCCAAGATGACCCTGGGAGGCAGCCGTCCCCCATGCCACACCATTGGACGACTGCATACATTCATTGGGCAAAGAGAACAAGGAAGTGGGTGAAGATTGGTTGCCAGAGGCACTGATGCTGTTCACAGGCATTCCGTTGTTGCTGCTGCCCCCTCCAGTCACGGCGAAAGAACTTCCTCCCCCATCATTGCCAGCGATGCTAGGCCACTCCTCCAGGTCGTTGCCATCGACAATCACCTTCTCCCTGCCCTGAGAGGAGGTTTGGCTGCCTGAGCTCGCCCCCCACATGGAATTTGCATAATTAGAAGTAGTAGTAGAAGCAGCAACTGATGATGAGGTGAGGGCCAATGAGGAGGCAGCTGCACTGGAATCTGGAAAGGTAAATCCCACATTAGAGAAACTTTAGGGGTCAAAACAAGAAATGTCCATCTTCACATGAAACAGATGTATTCTAAAAAAGGTGACCTACAACACTGCTAACCCTTACCTGAGACAGCAGCCATGTTTGCATTGGGGCCGTCCCCTCCTCCTCCCCCTCCCAGCAGCATGGAGGACAGTGGCGGTTGACCCCTCTTCAGTAGCACTTTATGGTCCTGCTGGCAGCGGAATCGCGGCGGCACTTCTCTCGGCATGTAGCGGGGTTGCTGCTGAGGCGCCTGGGCTCCGCCTCCGCTACTTGTACTCCCGTTTCCAGTAGCACTGGGGCCGCCAGCGACGGAGGAAGAACTGGTGGTGGAGGTGGGCTGTCCGTTGGCCACCGCCAGGCGCTTGGCATTGTTGCCACCCTGTGACTGGGTGGCAGCACTGCCAGGGCCCGAGGTGGCTGGGGATGGGGAAGCAGAGGGGGTGGGTCCAGGGCTGGGGGAGGCAGAGCTGCTCTGAGTGGCAGGAGACTGGGCAGATGCCGGCTTGGTCAAGTCTAGCACTGCGAGAGGAGCCAAGGAAGAAAAAGAAAGGATGCCGATGAAGTTTTGTGAATACAGCATCCACTTCACATCTATACCCAAACTCAAACATACTGTGCTGCTTACCTTTGTTCTTTTGTTCTGTAACCTAAAATGAACAGAAAAAACACAATTAGTCATTCTTCTAAAAATCATTAATATGTTTCATTCAAATGTCAAACCTCAGTAAAATATGTGAAAAGGAAAGTATAAATGGGGACTCAGTATGAGGTTAACAGGAGTGAAGCTCTGTAATTGTGGTTAGATCAAGAAAACAATGTCCTAGGTCTAGGTGTGCCAGAACAGTAAATATCTCAGTTCAAGATCCTGTAGTTGTTGAGACTTGTTGTGTCTCCAACAGTATTCTGCTTACACTAATAGACATAATCTAATATGACCATTTGGTTTTCTTCCCATTAGTTCCACCTCATATTTTCAAAGCAATTTCAAAATGTCCCCCGGGTCATTGAAATCTTTCCAAACTGTGCTCAATGCACACTTTTGTTTTCTATGAAAAATTATGTTGGTGAATTAAATTTAACCAACAGGTCCAGAACAGCAGAGCACACCAACTAAAACACAATCAAATGCAACAAGTACTATATTATACTATATCTAATCAGTTCCAAATATTAATAATTCTCATTTAGATACCTTAATTCAACTATGAACATGATATTTATTGGTTTATGGACTCATGTCATATGAACTTGTTCACTGCTTGTTAGCTTTGATGCAAGTTGGCTGGCCAATCATGTATTTTAGTAATCAAATGTTATCCCAAATTCTACGTAACACCAGATTCTATATAACTTTGAGTATACCGATGGTCCAAGACTATTACTGAGGAAACCTGAACTGACAAGATGAACATGCTCACCTTCTGAGAGGCTTCCCTTTTCCTTTTATCGTCTTTTTTCCTTTTCTTGTCTTCCATGAACTACTGCTCCTGTCCTGATGCTCCGTTCTTCTAAAAAGGACGAGAGTGATATTCCAAAATGTGGTCATTCATTCACCATTTCAGAGTCGCTGCTCAAAAAAAACATATGCAAATGGTGACCTCGGGAAAGGAAAGGGGGAAAAAAATCAGGAGAAAAAGACACCATCACAATAACCAAATGGCCACGTGAGCCCTGATCCGTGTGTGTAAGCGACAATTTGACTGCATGCTTGATGGGATGAATCAGCCATCAGGTGCTAGAGCTAAGAATACTGCTGGACATGTGGGCAACAAACACAGTAATTATCCCTACCATAAGCATGCACAATACTGTAAGCTGATCACACTTGTAAGTTCAACCAATTGAGACAGTTTACAAGAAGCTCAATTTAGTGAGCCAACTCATCTTGTCAACAGACGGACTCAATCTATATATGGCTACAGAAAATCATAAGAGACCAAGTGAAGACTCACGCTAGTGCTTTGATTGTTTCTAAGATGGAGTGTGAGCAAATCTTCAGGATTAGGCCCAGCTGACACACGGCATGCGATCCAAGAGCAGCCAAACAAAGATAACACTATATTTGAATACAGCAGTAAACTAATCGCAGACAAAACCTAACAGCATATTACCATGTTGAGATAAAAAATGTCGGTTTAGTAGCTCTGATTCTTTAATGGATATACTTTCTGAACACCAACTTAACCCTGACGGTGTCTGTTCAGTTGGTTTCGTTTTTTGTTTAATACCATAACACTTCCAGGAGGTAGGACAGCCAGATTCACGGAAAACTAACCTGACATCCTTCCTGAAGCATTTCTGACCTCAGGCCTGGCGCATCCGAAAACCACACCTGATTACTACTGTTATTGCAGATCTGCATTAAAGCTTTGTCAAGCTGCCCTTCAAATCACTGCTGTGAGCTACACCAGCTGATGTTACATTACCTGTTGTCCTGTCAACGTTATCACAGGGCTCAGCAGCCTTTAGCTGGCTAACAGCATTAGAAGATAGGAGCCACTGGTTGCTAAAATGGCAAAGTGTCCGCGAAATTAAAAGACACAAAGATGATTAAAGTCTCTACAGCCGAACCGTGTATAAAGATAAATAGCTAAAGCACATATATTGCCCGTCCTAACAAGTTTATACAAGATACAAGTTTAACTGGCAAGCGGCTAGAAACATATTTCGTCGATGGCTAGCATGAAGGAAGGAGTGGTTTCTGCCCATAATTTATAAAATACGCACAAACACAGACACAACAGCGCACATATAATAAACTATTTAACGACATTAAACAGCAGCGAACTAAAGTACATTTAGTACCTGATGTACACACGGTCCGTAACAGCAAATACACCGAGCCTTGAGTCACATACCCGCCTCTGCACAACGACAAATGCTGCTGATGCTAGCGACGTTAGCGGGGTAAGCTAAGTTATATACGGCAGCTACAAGTAGCTAACGGCGTTAGCCCGGCCAGCAGGCGCATTGGCATTACATGAACAGAGAGCTTTGCTGGCGGTGGTGAATTTGCATCCATGCATACATACATGACGAAAATGTAAAACACGTAAAAAAAACATCTACTCACCTCGAGAATCACATATGAAGAGAAGCTAGCGCGCTAGCTAGCTTAGCTAAAGTGCTTCAGTGCGATTTTTCTTTCTTTTTTTCTTTTTTCTTTTAGCTTTTTTGAGGCATTCGTCGAGACAACAGCGACGCCTGAGCGGGGAGTCAAGTAAGTGGCATGTGATGAAAAACACACGTAAGCTTCTGGTTTGTCAAATAAGTACTAACGTTGTGATAGTGTGAACTCTAATGTGCAGAAAATGTTAGATTTCAAAGCGCTGTGGAGTCGGTCGGTTGACGGGCGGCCATTTTGCTGCTCAGCATGAAGCGTCTCTCCAATAGTCAGCCTGTAGCAGCAGCTGCGTGAAGCCCTCTGACTGCCTCCTGCAGAGAGGGATGCATAGAAAAAATACGCTTTTTGACCTTCGTAAACTTTCTGACAGTCAACCTTTAAACGCCACCGTGTGTGCTTTATAGATTAACAGCGTATACATTGAAGAAACCGCTTAATTCATGACCAAAAAAAAACAGTCAACATAATAACTTTTTTCTCTTGCAGGCATGGGTCCGAGGAAGAGAGATGCAAGGAAAAGGAAAACTGAGGATGCTTTGGGGGGAGAGGAGGACTGTGAGGAGAGAGGAGACAGCAGGAAGAGGAAGCAGCGTGAAAATAAGAAATACATTGGGGCTCATGTTGGCATTCAAGGTAATGTCATCTTCATGTTTATATATTTCTGTACCTATTTGAACACACATGATCACAGCTTTTGTGTTGACTCTTCTTTTATATGTCCCCAGGTGGGATATGGAAGGCGGTGCACTCCTGCACTGAGATGGGTGGAAGCTCCTTCGCCCTGTTTCTTGGCTCCCAGCGGTCTTGGAAGAGGCCCGCTCTGGACCACACAGCTGCAGCCAAGTTTCGAGAACAATGTTCCCTACATGAGTTTGACCCAGCTCACATCCTGCCTCATGGGTCCTACCTGATGAACTGTGGATCTCCTAAAGAGGGTTTGTCAGACACTCACTCGGATGACACGTTCACCTCTCTTCCTCATTCAACCTCAGTTACCCCCTCCCTGTCTTGCATTGGTTATTTCATCTTCCCAACATCCTGACATCCTCCTCTGGTTTGTGTACCATGCTGCATCCAGACGTGTTTGAGAAGAGCCAGGCCCTGCTGGTGGATGAGCTCAGCCGCTGCAGCCTCCTGGGCCTCAACCTCTACAACTTCCACCCTGGCTCCTCCCTGGGCTCCATCACCACTGAACAGTGTATTGGCAAGATAGCAGGAGCCATTAACCACGCTCACCAGCAAACACCTGCTGTAGTCACAGGTATGGGAGGTGGAACAAATAACAGAAATGCCCAGTACAGTACAGTACAGTACAGTCCAGCAGCCCTGCAGTAAATCCCATTTTGATAAACATCTGGAATTTGTTGAGACTTTCAGGGGGGTTTACTCAACTCAAAACCTACTTTCATTGCGTAATTATGTTAAAGAAATCTGTCTTTAATATTTTTTGCTCTGTGTTGATGAGAGCCATATTTTTGAAATGGTTCCATTTGCTGTATTTGTCACAGGCACTCCTGCTATTCAGGGTTGAACTAGTACAAATACAAATACAATCACTATTTTTGAAAAAACGAATCTCCAAGTAAACATCAAGAAACTTAACAGGTAAAATGAGAATAGATAGGTCCAAATACTGTGAAATGATGTAATATATTAAGAGAAAAACATATAAAACCAAACCACATACACACAATAACATACATAACACACAGGAAGACTGCTATAGCAGTAGACAGCATCACTAATGCAGACATTTAATGGGATATTTGCCCTATAACACTGCAACCTGCAGCTTCAACATTTACCATGATTTAAATACTCACCTCCTGATGCTCTTGTCAAACAGGGAACATTATGAGCGTCACTGTAATAGGAAGTTACTGCAGGTCAATGGATTAAGGATCTGAATCTCAGCGTAGTTAGAGAACTTGGCAGTCACAGCCAAACCCAGTTAATGAGTCAATCCCTTTGTATGTAATTAATGAAATTAAGCTTTAATATGTTTCAATCCTTTTCACGAGGATTAATGTTTCACTACCACAAGTCAATGATCTAAAAAATTAAATGTCAAGAGCTTTTGCTGTCGCATCACCATCTCATACAAAGCAATCTGACCTTACACTGACTTTTTGTTAATACATGACTTTCAATGTGCAGAACTGGCTGCTGGCTTCACACTGTTGTGATCCAGGGGACATACCACAGTCCTTTTGACCCACATACCCCAAATGCCGCTGGTGTGACAAGAATACACTGCAGTGTAACGCCAGCAAAAACACTGAAGCAATAGCAAAAACTGCCCTGAGCTTCAGGAATGAACAACAGCTGCCAAAACAATTTATTTGTATAAGTCGTTTTGGCAGGTTGGATAAAAATATGATGTAGTGATTTAGATGAATGTCAAATTGATAGTGCCTTCTTGTCTTCTCTGCTTCATGTGGTCAGTGTTGGAGAACATGAGCGGTCAGGGCAGTACGGTCGGGGGTAAATTCTCCGAGCTGAAGAGCATCATAGACAAAGTGGGAGATAAGACCAGAGTTGGAGTGTGTCTGGATACCTGCCACGCCTTCGCAGCAGGTGAGTGACACCTGCCGTTGTTCTTTTTTGTCCTACAAAACCATCAGATCAGTTAAAAAAGTCAATTTCTGCTTCAGAAATGTTTTTTTCTTTTTCTTGTTTTTAGGATACGACCTGGCTGCAGAGGGAGGGGTGAAAGCCATGCTCGATGAATTTGATCTGCAAGTGGGGCTCCACTATCTTAAAGCAATCCATCTCAATGACTCCAAAGGTGCAGCAAAGAACCCAAATAATTTGACACAGCCAAATGGTTTATTCTGCTTTAAGAACTGTTACCACTTAAATGTCATAGTGTTGTTGTTTTTTTTAATTCTTGTCTTTGTTGTGTGTTTTTTTTTTAGGTAAACTGGGCTGCAACCTCGATCGCCATGAAGATATTGGTAAAGGCAACATTGGAATCTCTGCTTTCCGAGACATTGTCAATGAGCCCAGATTGGACAACATCCCTCTCATCCTGGAGACACCAGAACGGTGAGATGAGTACAGAGTGGAGGGGTCCATCTGTAAACAATGGACAGATATGGTCATCACATGGGAAAACTAAAACGACTTATCTTTCTAAATCACAAAATGGGAGTATGTAGAAGAGTGCAGTCTTCCTGTCTGGGCATTTAAAGGAATAGTTTGACATTTTAGGAAATACACCGATTATATTTAGAGCTAGAAGAGGAGATTGATGCCACTTTCATGTCTGTACAGTAAATATTTAGCTTGAGCCAGCAGCTGGTTGGCTTAGCTCAGCACAAAGACTGGAAATTACTTGCCAGATTATTTCTTGGCTGGGAACAGTTGCTAGGCAACCAGCAGAGACCCCAAGAAGTTACAGTCAAGTCCTAGCCAAGAAATAGGCCAGTATGTAACCCTAAAAAATGGAAAATGTACATTTCTTTTACACATTTTTTAAAAACACAAATGAGATTAATTAGTGAGCTTTAGAGGTGCTGGTAGCCAGATTTAGTTTTCTTTGAGCAGAGCCAAACTAACCGTTTCAGCCTGTTGTCAGTCTTAATGCTAAACTAAGCTAACAGCTGCTCATGGTAGCTTCATAGTTAACATGCAGACACAATAGTGGAGTCAATCTTCTGATCTAACTTGCAGTAAGAAAGGAAAAAAGCATATTTTGAATTATTAGGGTCAAGTATTTCTAATGTTTAAAAAAAACAAACAGTAGAGTTAAAAAAAAAAAAAGAAAAAGTACAGATGCTATTATGAACCATTGAAACGTGAGATTTGGTGCAATTTTAACATGACTGTTAATTTCCTTCCCCCACAGACCAGGATTCGAGTATGCTGAGCAGATCGAACTTCTCTATTCCCTCTGTGAGAAAAATTAGAGAACATACTTGCTGATGAATGACCACTGCTGAAACAAAGCCACAGTTCAAATATCTGTTATATCTGTCAAGGACCAAAAATGACATGTGGTGCGCCTTGTTTTCAAACACACTTTATTCAGTTGTTAATCACCCTGTGAACAGTTTAATATGAAATGTTTATTTTTATAAAGGTAAAGAAGTTGAATAAATGTTATACTTTACTTGTGAGGAGTTGTCCTGTTCACTATGAGCCATTAGGGGGCAGCAAGATCACACAAATATAACAAACTAATTTCAGCCTTTTCAATGCTTTGGAGGGTGCAGGCAGAGATGAATGTATGTTTGAAAATTGTAACTTGCATTCATATTTAAGTTTGGCATGGTTTCGTGGTGCAGATTGAGCTATACAATATATGTTATTGGTAACTTTTTTTAATAGTATCAAAGTAATATGCTTTTTATGAAGTTAAGGTCTTTAACCATAAAAGCAGAAAATAGAGTTTGAATCAGGTATTTTTTCATAGGAAATCTAACCAGAATTGATGGAAACAAGCCTCTTTTTGACATATTGGACAATCAGATGTGTCTACAGCAGCAGTAGAAAATTAATTCATTAATGAAACATCACTTACGTTAGATGATATAACACATTTTATCACCCTTAATGTTAGCTTGTTTAAAAAAGGGTAACAAAACACAAAATTGTCTCTCAATAAGTATCAGCTAGGAGACGATGTCATCATTATTTTACCAGTGTGACATACTGTAATTTAAAACTGTCAGATGCGTATCCAGATGCACAAGGACCCCCCAACACACGCATCAGACACATCCATAGTGAAGCCTCACATTCCTTCTCTGAAACAGTACAGCTGTCAAATACCAACACTTTGGTGCAGCTGTTGACCCCTGAGAGGGCAGCAATTGATTGTCGCACCTCTTAACACCCCACGGTGTGCATAAATATGTGTATTTACATACATACACAGAAAAAACATTCCCTGACATTAAAGGCTTGCAAAGATACAACATTATCTTTGTAAGTGCAGCTAAATAAACAGATATAAGATGGGAAGTGTCAGGAGACTAAATGTGTTGGGTGATATGAGTTGTTGATCATGTTTCCTGGAGTTGAATGCCTTCATTTCAAGCTTAAATCTTTCTCATAGTTATATGAATTTATTACAGATTCAACACAGATCTGAAGGTTTGCATGCAGATGATAAAGTAATTAAGCAAAGTAGTAACGTGAATTATGTTTTATGAGCTTATTTTAGAAAATATATTCACCATATCCTCCTGCTCTAAAATGCATTTCTCTGATGTTTCTACTCCTTGGTTTGGTTTTTATATTCAGAACCTACACCTAAATTTTACCAAAGCGCGTCTGTGTTTCACATCATAACATTATATTCACAGGAATGTTTTGTTCCATTATCTGAGCACTGAGATGTTGACCTTGCACTTCTTAACATTTGTTTACATGCAACATTTGTAATCTTGGAATATAAGCTTAATCTACTGTTGCGTGCTTTGCGGATAAGAGTGCATAAAGTGTAAAGTCAGAGCTGGCCCAGACTGTACGCCTTTCAGTGGGGTGTTAACAGAGACAGGAAGTGGAGGTGCCTGGCCCAAGAATGTCTCTGCTCCCAGGTCCCACCCACAGGAAATGCCTGTCCAGCCTGTTTGAGTCTGCACCGAGGAAAAAAGAAGTCTCCTGTTAGTAGAGACTGACTTTGGCTTGTGACGCGAGGAAAGGATGGATGCACGGATGGAGTTTGAATAATGAGGAGGCCGGCTTTCTGCTTAGTTTAGATAAGCAGATGTCTGATGGTTTTCAGAGGTGTTCTGGTGATCTGGTTGGGTCAGGGGGTTGCAACCTTGGGAAGATGAAGACTAAACAGTGAATACACATTCCTGAACTCCTAAATTAATCATTTCTGGAGCAGGCATGCGCAGAGACAACACTGATGAGAATATAAAATGCCTTTCCATTCTCTAATTATCTTAAGATGTGTGGTATTAGTTGGCTATGGTGTAATGTACGCCTATGTTTTGTAAGCGCTCGTCCAGCCGTTTCTTCTCTTCTTTCTCTGTCATTATTGTGCTGCGAATATTTTCCACTGCACCCTTAAGCCACTGATCTAATTATACTACTTTGTAAATACTTCCAGATATCTTTGGTTAGACTATTTCAGCATCATTCCAAAAGCAGAAGAAGGCTCGTGAAGAGCCAAGTGATGATCTCTCACTGGACTCTTACCATCAGACTGATCAGTCTCCCAAAGAAAGATGGATGTCAAAGTGAATGAAAGAACAAATCAAACAGTTCAAGTGAAGACATTGTTAATGTTTGTGCTCAAACATGGATGAAATTCAGTTGGCATTACACTTATATTTAAAAGACCTCCTGCCAGATGATCTACGTGTCTTCACTACATGTGAATTCTGCCTTGTATAAAAAGTGACACATTTCCCAAGGAAACAATCAACTGCATGCATTCGATTAACTTTCTGAACGTATGCATGCACAAAATGACCAATTGCTGTTGGTTTGCAGTTCAATTTTCCTAATCTAACCTCATTTATTTTAGCTGAGAAGCTGAGCGTCGGAGCGGCTCAGTGAAACCACACTATTCCACTTAACAGCTCCACTGGGACAGTTGCAGGGTTTTTGGTCACGAGCACTTGAGACCAAGCACAAGGAGGTGATGTGTTCGCTCCCAGACTCTTACAGCCCATACAGGGATTTTAACTTGCATCCTTCAGGTCATAAACCCGCCTCAGTGACCTTTAGGCTGCTGCTTATGAACATATAACCGTCTTTTAAAGGACTATAACAAATAACGATGCTTTCGTAACTCACTAAATTACTCACAGTCCTCTTATTCACTTCAAACAGATGCTGCAGCAGAGCACCCTGTGTTACTTAAACTGCATTAGAGGGGAGCATTGTCTACAAGGGATGCTTTTGATTAAGAAATGGAATATGAATGTGAACAGTATGAAACTATGAAGAATGATTGATCAGAATGTTTGGAAAAAAACAAAGTTGCAACAAAAAGATACTTCAAGCATGCTAACAATAGTTTCCAACATTTTTTGTATGATGTAAACTAACGGTCCTATCTGCTCAGCTTGAGTTGCCTTTCATCAACACCATCTGTCATATTCCACATATACTGTATGTCTTTAAAGTTATTTTAAACTATCTTATTTATTATTAAATATATTAAATTGTTACACTATTTCTAGTCAACTAACAGCATTGCTCTCTGTCTGATGGTCTGTTTGGTCGCTCCACCACTTAGGAAACATCCCAATGACTATTATAATACATACTGTAGATTGCCATGAAATTTCCTACAGAGATTCAAGATCCCCACAGGATATATCTCACTGACTTTGGTGATCCTGTGACTTTTCCTTTTGAGGCACCAGCAGGTAAAAGTTTTTCTTATCTAGTGAAACATCCATTGGATGGACTGGTGCAGACCCAAATGGTTCCCACACAATGTATCCTAATGACTTTGGATTTGTTGGTTTGAGTCTTGACAAATATTAGATGGGTTGCAGTAGTTCAAATGTTCCCCTCGGGATACATTGGAATAACTTTGGTGATAAGTTTAAACTTTTCCTGTCGCGTCGTCATCAAGTCGAAATGATAAAAATGTCGAATATTTTAGTTTATGACCACATATCTACAATACCAATGATGTTCCCATCAACCACAGCTATACTTTGTGCTTACATGAACATGATAAACATCAGTATGTTGGCATGGCAACGGTAGCATTTGGCTCAAAGCACCACTGTCCTAGCATGACTATAGACTCTTAGTTACGTTCGACTGTAGGACCTTTCAAAAAGAGTTTTAATAAAGTATTCAGGTAATTAAAACATCAGATTGGTCTGTGTGAACCCAAGGGAGGCTGACAGGGCAAAGATCACCAAGAAGATCTATGTTGAATTAAACCATCAAAGACAAGAAAGAAAGAGAATGAGACATGATTCATATAACGACAGAAGAGAGCGAGGGGAAGGACTGTATGCGTGGCTCTTCTGTTCCAGTGTAGCTTGAGTTGCAGGCTAAGCCAAACTTTATCCGTCCCTCCATACCCGCAGTCTGACTGCTCCATCTGCCAGCAGTTCCCAGAGGAGATGCCACACACACACACACACACACACTCCTCTGTATTGCCTGCACACACATGTTCCTACAAGCCCCAAAACTGACATACACACACATAAACTAAAGAAATAAGAGCTGAAGGGCAGGGTGGAGTCCATTTTGCTTTCTCAGCAAATCTTTTATTTTTGCACCTCAGCAGCAGCACAGGCATCATAAGTTACCTTCAAGATATGGCATTTCTATTTCCCACTGTGAAAGAAAAAAGAAAAAAGTGAGGCCGTGTGTATTTAAGTACACCCCTGCGTGGTCAAACCGTGTGGGTATCTTGTGGCCTGAGTTTGAGTGTCGTAACGAGCACAGTGAGTGGACGTGACTATAAACAGAAGGCCTGAAAAGGAAGGTTTATGACCAGCGGGCACAACCTAAAAGCTGGAAAGCAACAAACAGTTTGGAAAAGAAGTTGCTCCTCGCCTCCTCAGCGAGGTTGCAGCGGAGTGGAGCCGACATATAACATCACACTCTATATAAGGAGAGTCGCTATGGTTCTTTCTCTCATTCCTTCCATTTGTCCTTCTCCTCTTCTCCCCCCTCCGATCCCTCTCTCTTCCCCTTGGCTCGGGGTGAGGAATGCTACCCAGTGGTGGCTGGGCATTGGGCCACGAGGAGACAGGCAATCACAGCAGCAGAGCAGGAAAAAGATGAGGAGAAAAAGAGAAAGGACACAGAGGCAGAAAGCCTGGGGACGAATGAAATAGAAAAGAAAAGCGAGTTATGATGGATGAGCATTGAATGAAAGAGTACCATAGATCATTACTGCTGAAGTCATCTTACTTGTACCTACATGTACTGTACCTCTTACTGTTGCAGTTCTTCTTACTTACTTTTATGTCTACATGTTATTCACTGTCCAAGCAAGGAAAACCTGGATGTTCATGAGAAACCTCAGAAAATGACAAAATGAAGGGAAAATCCACTTTGAACTGTATTTAAAAATCAGTTTCTGGTTTAAAAAGAAGAGACACAAGTAGGTAGAGTGGAATATGAACATCTCTGCACACTAAAGACATAAGCCATATGATAAGATGCAGAATTTTTCCCAAAATCAAAGAGAAGAGGTGTCTTTCTGGATATGTCATCTTGCTCCAGTGTCATAATAGATGTTAAAGAGACACAAGGACACATGCAGTTCAACCCCAGCTTGCATCATCAGTTGTGTCCAAAGAAGAACCCTGTTGTTGTCTAAAGGCAGCATGGGAAATGTAGTTATTAGTAACTGATGTAAAAAATTAAAAAGAAGAAAAAAAGGCCACAGTAATAAAAACTACAATCCATCAGCAAATAAATCATCATGTACACAAAATATCACAGATTGATGATAAACTGTAGTAGAATAAATGTGTTTATTATTTGTCTCCTACTTTAAAGTTGCCATAATCTATATTTTATATTTACAACGGATCAAATCACTATGTGTAAAGTTAAAGTGGCTCAAAGTGACAAACTCCCAGATAATTATCATCCAACACTTCCCCTCAGCATGACAAAGTGTTTTAGTAACTTTCAGCTCTTTGTTTTAGTTTCCACTTTTTCTGGTTTAATATAGGCTTCAGTTTAGTCTCTTTAGGCACCGACTAGATCTTTGTCTTGTTTTAACATCATATGGAAGTTTATTCTGTTAGCATGTTTGTTTTAATGAGAAATGTTCATTTGTAAAATAATAAGGTTTGGTGACATAGTTAAGTTAAGTGATGCTATTGCAAAAAAAACTTAGCATCCAGTCTCAGAACTTCTACACCCAGAGGTCAACTCAGCTGCAGGATTTGTACCTCACAATTGCCTAGCAACAGTCTAATCAGTTCGTAAACATTAGATACATGCACCACTGCTTTTCCTGAAACAAAATGACCCCCCAATTAACTCAAAAAAACAAACACACAGAACGTGACAAAAAAATTTGCTGTCATTCTCAATCACAAAGAAACCCTCAAACCTTTTTAAACCTGTTTCTCTCCCATCACACTGAAATAGAAACTTCACTCAACACACTCTCCTCACACACTGCTATTTTCACACTTAAAACCTACTACCACACTTACACAAACACTGTTATTTAGATGCCACTGAGTCAAACATACAGACAGCTAATTACAGTGAGGTGAGTGAAATCGCACTGAAGCTGCCACCCGACGCAGACCGGCTTCAGTCGACGTCCACTCGCTGACAAAAATGTATGTTTAAAAACTCGTAGAGCTTGTGCTGCATGCTTAAGGTGAATAAGATTGGGGGGGGGGGGGGGGGGTTCCTTCACGCTTCATCAGGGACAGAAATGTATGGGGTGTCTGTCTGTCTGTGATCGAAGCCAGGCAGCACCCATAAGGTCAGTCTTCCAGGTCAGTCGTTCATATGCACAAAGGACACAAAGGTCAGACGGTGACATTCCTCACAACACAAAAACACACACAAACACACACACACGCACACACTTTTGCCCTGACCTCTCTTCTTTCTGGTCCTTGGACATCACCAACCAATGGATTAACTAAGTAAACACATAGTACAGTTTATATAAGCTTCTTTGTTTTCACACCTTTAGATTCACAGGCTTTGACGGGAAAAGTCATACTCACATTCACACATAGAGCACAGAAAACAGCATCGCTCTGCCACATACCTGCATGTCTGAAAATAGCCTCCCTTCCTCTACATCTTTCCCTTCCTTTGCCTCTTTTGACAGCTTGTGTGAATCCATAGATCATCCAGCTTAAGAGACAGCGGCTCACAGCTGACGTGAAAGGTGAGATGGCTGAGGTCACGGGCTCACGGGTTCACGGACATTTAGATAAAGACAGTAGTGTGTGTGTCTAGACCAGGCCTCTCCAAGACGGCTCCAAACAGTTTCAAGGGAGGCTGAGTGAACAGAAATGAAAAAAAACATTACATTAATAATCAAAAGGAGATCATGGAGAATAACTTAAACGTGTGTGATTTGGTTGAAGAAAGAGTTCAGTTTTGGGGGAATTTTACGGTTATTCCCACTTCCTAGAAGCAGAAAGTAATAAATGCCTTCAGACAGACTTTTTTTTAAATGTATTTGATGTAGTCTGAAGTCTGTTAAAGAGCAATATCAGGCTAGCTTGGCTCAATTGTTGAGTATCTACGAGATCAAATAACATAATCATGATCCCATAGGCATCCAGGAATTGAACAAAACTAAACAAGTATACTGTGTGTGTGTGTGTGTGTGTGTGTGTGTGTGTGTGTGTGTGTGTGTGTGTGTGTGTGTGTGTGTGTGTGTGTGTATGTTTGTGTGTGTCAGAGGGGGGTGTTTCTCAGAAAACCCCTGGTCTAGACCAATTTATCACTACATTGATGTGTTTTTTACACAAGGAACAGCTCATCTATTATAAAGCATTATTTCTTTATAGAGATATCAGATGCCAGATGTAGCTCATCCTATTACAGTGTCTGAATCACATTTACTTTGTGCCAAAAAATTCTTCTAAAGAGACTTTGAAGCCACAGTGGCCCTTTGAGGCTGCACGTAGGCACAGTGGTGCGTTGAGCTAAATGCTAACATGCTCATAATGAGGTGAATAATGAATAATGGTGTAATGTTTACCGTGTTCACCTTATTTAGCGTGTTAGCATTTTAACAGACAGACATTTCCATCCCTGGAGCCATGCTGTCATGTCTAAAAACTCTTTTCAAACATATTGATGAAGTGAAATAAAATGTGGGCTAGCTCTTTGTTAGCGTGTTCATACTTTAACAAGGTGTTTGTTTGTGTGCGTGTCTGTGTGTGTACATGTGGAACTTTTAAAAAATGTCTGTTTTCAGATGAATTGTTTCTTTAAATGTTTGATGTATGACTGCCGCTGACATGATGGAGGTAGCCTGATATTCAGACTGATGATAAAAAATGGTCTCACCTCATTTATTTAGACTGACCTCATGTTCGTGTTGATTTCTGTTTGAGAGGAGGGGTTACTTTGTTTTATTTAGCCCTAACAGGACTCTCCATCCTGCCAACGTAATGTTTAGTGAGCATGTAAGCTGTGGAAGCTTTGTGAGGAGCAGTTAACATGATACCTCTTCAGAATAATTAAAAAATATTGATGTATTTAAAAGTTGTAAGTTAGAAACCTGGACAGGCATATTAATGTCATCCACGCTTGCTGCCATTTATGAGGTAATGTTCTTGTCCTTTATTTACATGGATGGTATGAAGAGCCTGCCATTTAAGCTCTGATTGGTTGATTGCTTCCCCACCCGAGGGAACAGTCTGTTAATGAGCCTATTTGGACTGGAGATGTAGGCAATAATTCAAATGTCGGGAACTATAGAGCCTTCAAAGGGACACAAAGTTTGTAATTGGCAATTAAATTTTATTTTCTCTCCACATGTGTGATTTTTTCCAGAAATGTTTGCCTTTGGTCCCCTTTGGTCTGTTGATCTGGTGTTGAGCTAAGTACTGTTTAAGAGGGTCAAATTTAAACTTAATAAACATTAGCCATCAAGGACCCCAGTCTCAAAACCCATGAGCTTTGCTCTAGATGCAGTGATAGTGCTCATGGCATACGTATCCTTCTCCAAATATGTGTCTGCTCCCATGTACAGGTTGTTAGTGAAAGTATATCTCTGTATGTGTATGTGTATGTGTGTGTGTGTGTGTGTGTGTGTGTGTATGTGTGTATGTGTGTATTTCTATTTTATACTTAAAGTGTGAAGAACAGATGTCCGGAAAATGATAGACAGATAAGGAAAACCCATTTTCCATGATTCACTTTTTAAAGAGTTTAATTTGGGGTCTTGGATTTAAGGTGGGGATTAGATTTGGGTTTAGAGTAGTTTGAGGATTTAAATTCAGGGATACTTAAAAGTTAAAATGAGATGTTACAGTTGAGGAAGGAGTAAGTGAAATATAGTGAAATGTAGGCGTGTGTGTGCATGATAAAGAGATACGCCAGGGAACATGATGGTCTCTGCTAGGGGAGTGTGTGTATGCATGCGTCCGTCTTAGTGCGTTTTCCTGTTTTAGCCTTGCGTGGACATAAAGCGCGGCCTCACAATAGCCCATTGTCTCGTCTCCCCTCCACGCTTCCTGTCAAGTCAGAATTCACGGAAATAAGGACATAGTGCAAACAAACAGCGGCGGCTACGGCTCTCCACCCACTGTCGGGCCCTCAAGGAGGAACCCGGCTTCGGGTCTAGGGGTGAGTGGTAGCGCTCCTGTCAGGAAGCTAATCAGTGTTGCATCCCAGTTTGAAAAATGCAAGGGAGACTCACATGTATGCCGTGCGTGTGAATGTGGAGTGATGGGGACTGGAGCAGGAGGTGCTGAGGCCTGGAGGGTTAAAAAATGAAACCAGAAATGGTGGGGATTTCCACCAGAGGCCTTTTGGTTTGTAGTATATCAGAGAGTGTGATTACACCTACAGACTGTCAGTTTTCTTTGGTGGGAAAGTGGACTTTTTATATTTTTAGGTTTCGTCAAACATGACCACATTCGGTTCCAGCAGTGTGGGTTTTTTAGAAATAAATACCCCTTTCATTTTCTTCACAAACTTGTCATCAAAATACCAACATAAAGAGTTTTAAACATGGAATCAAACCAACCAGCGTTGACATGAACCTGACCTTTTAACAACTCACATACATATCATTTGCTGGGAAGACATTTTGAAGGTGTGATGTCAGGTTTCTCATGTGGTCATTTGAAACATCACTTTCACTTTTAAAAGCTATATGAAGCAGAGAAGGTAATATGCTTAGTTTTTTGAATTGCTCCAAAATTCTGGGTGTGATTACAATTATTATACTTAAGGACCATTGAATTCAGTGCAAACATGGACCCTTTAGCAAGTCACAAAACTGGCACCAGCCCCTGAAATGAAAAAAAGGCTAAATAATAATAACATTTCATCAAGTTCATAATACAAGTGTCAATGACCTCTGAGACACACTGTGATCCGATCACACAAACCACTTGCCAAGTTGGTCTGGGACCCATTTAACCACATCTTTTGTAGTGTAAATGATACAACCTGATGATAGGAAAATATGTCATCAAGGCAGGATGTTGCGGTCGTTTTGGGTGAATGGTTGAAAGAATGGAGATGAGCACAGATGTACATGGTTATCTAAACAGTTGGAATAGTTCTGACATGTATATTAGTTCTTGAGACACTATTCTTTGCTCTTTAGCCAGCACTAAAAAACTAATCTGGCACTTGTCTGACTAATGCAACACCTGTGAATGGGGCTGTTTGAAATTTCTTGCAGAGGGCGGACACAATTGGTTTGCATGAGACGGCTCGAGAAGTGTAATAGAGACAAGTGTGAACAGCAATGTGTCTCAGCTGTCCACTTGTGATCGGATCAACTGAAATGCGTGTTAATACCAAGTGTAAACAGGTCCTTTGTGTGTGTGTGGATGAAGAAAACATGATACGAGACATTCAATCAATAGTGCCTGCATGGTTAGAGCCGAGAGTGTTTTCTGGAGACTATTACTATATCTTAATCTTCCTTTAATCAGTTTGTCCATCCATTTTTATTTAATTTTTTTGTGGATTTACAGATTGTGTGTGAGTGTCAACATGTGTGTGCATGTGCAGCAGGTCAAGGGTTTCTAGATGTGTGTAAGATGGTTAAACAGTTTTTAAAATCACTTTCAGAGGCAAACATAACTGTAAACTGCAGGTTACAGTTGAAAGATGCTATCTAAACGGGATTAACTGGCAGACACATGCTCTTGCGTACATTCACAGCACACATGCACAAAACATGAGCAGAGACGGACACACACGCGTGCTGCCAAATCTACAGACAGACTGGAGAGTAAAGATCCGATCAGGAAACAGCTTTGATGAAAACAAGACATTTGGGATTTTTTTCCACTAAAATAGTAAAACAGTCCCCCCTGAGCACATAATTCAACCAAAATCCTGAAGGGAGGGAGGGAGCGAGCACCTGAGTCCACTGCAGACTCCCCAGACGGACGTTTGGTTCCAGACTCCTGAAAAACACAGTAGCTGCTGTTATTGTAGGAGTCAAATTAGCGGACGGGCCACTGAAGGTTGGAGAGGCCTAATTTAAACCAGTCTGGCCACTGGGGAGCAGATCAGGCCGCAGAAACAGGATTTACTAACTGGTGCTCGATGTCTGCTCTAATGTGCACCGCTGTGATGAAAAAGAAGCTATTAGTTAGACTGAGAATTTGAATTTAATTAAGTTTGGTTTTCTTTGAAAGTGAGAATTTATACTTATAAATAACAGTCTGTTGGCGGGAAGATTGTCTGCTTTAGTGTCCAAAAATCACACAAAGGACAGAGGGCCACTTAAAAGCATAGTTGGATTTCAGTGAGTGTGTGTGTGTGTGTGTGGGGGGGGGGGGGGGGGGGGTTTACTTTTTTTCCTTTCTTACCGGTGTGAAGAAATCATGGCTGCTTTTTTAATGTCTCAACATGCATTTTGAAAGTATGCTGACTGGCAAGATTAGCCCATTTTAGCTTAATCCACGCACGTTTATGGGATTAAGTGGCAGCAAAACATAGAGATTCCCACAAAACAGAACGATTCCTGTAAGTGCGCTCATTATAACAGTGCATAACTCCATAATGTTGCCGCACAATTTGGGAGGGAGACTTTTTCCAAACCATTGCTTATAATTTCAGATGGCTGTTGTTCATTACCTGAAAATATCTACGGTCTCAAATGAAAAGAGGTTACAGTTTTACAGCTGGCTCAGCAGTGATTTCTTTTGAAAATTACTTTGGTAATTGGGTGAATTTCTTAGGCTTGTCCTGCTGGAAATGGTTTTAGCGTGTCTGGCAGGCTTTTGCATTGTGTAAAAGTAATTTCCTGGAAAGTCGTCCCTACGTTCTGTCTGTGAAATCCTGTTTCAATGCACCATTTTACCCCCTTCACACCTTCCTCCTCCAGTCTGCATGCTTTTCTACATGTCGGCCCCCCCTGCCCTCCTTCCTCCCTATTTCCTCCTCCATCCTATGTCAACCTTTTAGATCTCAAATGTGCTTTTAGTTACTGCTTGCAAGCTTTCGCACATATGCAGTTTGCAGTGATAACGTTGGCAGATTTACCACTTGAAATCATTTGTAATTTTTGTGTCTGCCTCAGCACAAAAGCAGCTTTTCATTTCTACACCTGCTGCTGGCAGATTTGAATCAGCTGTAACTCTATTAGTTGGCTATAAATGCCATCTTTGGCTGACATTTTAAAGGTGCAGTGTGTAGAATTTAGTGGAATCTAGTGGAAAGGACTTGCCAGAAATAGACTATAATGTTGTTGGTAAGTGTGTTTTAATTAGTGTATAATCATCTGAAAATAAACTGCAACCTCACCACTGGATACCACCAAATCTTACACGCTGGTCCTTTAATCTCTCCTGTGGACTCATTTTAAGATAATTACCCAACAAATAACTTAAAAATGCTAACTTGATGGCTACATATTGTGCCAAAAGACAGAAGCTAAAGCTGCATGTTCCAGTAAAAAGTCAACTTCCTCACTGGCTGATTTTCCAGAAGGAGATGTGGAAATAAGAGGCATTGTTATTGTATTCGATATGGAAAAATATATCTGTTAAGATCAGTTTCATGCTAACATAACCCTTTTGATTTATGCTTTATTATGTGTATTTTCAGTCAAACAGTATATTATCTTCTAGGTTGAGGACAAAACAATGTTGGTAATAAGTTTGTTTGGGTTTTCTGGAGTGCAGAAGTCCACAAATCCATTAAAAAGCAGAACAGTTACAGTTGCTATGCTTTGATTGGCCAATATCTGTTTGGAAGAGGGGGGTTTTGTTGAACGGTCAATTCCCTTTTCCAAGTAGCAACGCATGATAAACAATGCTGCTTTCATTACTCAAGTTTTTAGAGGGAAAAAATCCCTCCGAGTTCCTGATAAAAAATGACTGTGTTTCACAGCAGCAGATGCATCATGAAGCAACATTCACACTCTCCAGCTGACAAAGATCATGGCTGAATCTTCTGTCTTCCAGACGCCATTTGGAAGGAACCCATCGAGGCAACAAGCCACAGACAAATTGGTTGAGGCCAGAGAAGCAGCTCCGACACTCTAAGACACAAAGTAAATCACAGTGAGCAGTTAACAAGTATGGCAGAAGCTGCCGTTTGTCATACACACCTACTTATAAGGCAGGAGTCAGGTTGGAGGGGGGCGGGTGGTATTTTTGTCAGATGCAAACTTGCAAATTTACTGTACCATCGCTGCTGCTACTGGTGGCCACTGAAAAAAGAGTTGTCACTAAGAACAATCACGCATGTTAGGAAAAGGCTTAAGGGCTGCCGCACCTCCTCCATCCTCCCACTTTACTGTTCCGTCATCTGGTCTAGCGCCCCCTCCTCCTCCTCTTCCTCTTCTACATCAGCCTCTGTCTGTTGTTTCCCTCTGGCTAGATAAAATTATTACCCCTTCATCATGCTCAGGAAAGCAAAACAGTGATCCGTATCTCCATATAGGAATGGTGGCCTAGTCTAAACACAGTCCCTTTGTCATTGTGCATATGCATGTGTGTTTATGTGTGTGTGTGTGTGTGTGTGTGTGTGTGTGTGTGTGTGTTTGATATAAAAAGAGGCAAATTTCTCAGTGTGCAGGTTTCACACTGCAGTCAGCGTGTATTTTCACAGAGGAAAAAGGAATGCATCTTTGTATATTTGTGTGTCATAGTACACTGACCATGTGTCTGTGAGTGTGTGTGTTTGTGGTTCCACTGATACAAAAATTTGAATGTACACACACACACATACGCACTCATGTGAAACCTGAGAAAATAAGATAAACGCTGGGCTCCAAAAGACAAAGAAATAATGTCATTTGTGGTAAAAAATGTTGAATTTAGAAGGATTATGAGGGCAGGCAAACATGCAACTCAATAACACAATGAAGTCTGTAGACCACACAAGGGATATGGTGTCAGTGTAAAGGCATCAGAGTACTGGATGTCTTACATTTTATCTCACCACAGAACACCACATTCTGACTCCCACACACACACACACACACACACACACACACACACATCTCCGTCATCAGAGAAACGTCCACTCCAGGTCATTAGTCTGAAAAAACTTTTCCAAACAGGTCACCGATAAGCAAATGCCAAATTGGGAGTGTTTTGCCACAAAATGACTGAAGTGTGTGTTTGAGTGTGTGTGTATTTCTCTCAAAGGGACTCGACACAGGCTGCTCAGAGGCCTGAGAACCCGTGTTCTGTTCTCCCCTCATGTGTTAATCGGAGACGAGTGATGAAAGTTCCTGACACAAAATAAATCAGGCTCTAACAAACATGTAGGGAATCTAAAGACTCTATGCGGTCAGACGGGTTGGAAACAAGGTCAAACATAAAGGTGGAAGGGCGTCGAAACTCATGAATCTGGGAAGTTTCTTGACGGACCAGTGAGAGATGTTCAAGTCGTGAGAGAGTTGAAAGAAGAAAAAAAAAGAGCAGCATAGACCAAGAAAAATGAAAAACAGAGGGAGAGATTGTGAAAAAGCACTAAATTTGTAATCTTGCCTCCCTTCTGGGACTTGGCTCTGAACAGCATCCAAAAACTTGTGAGCTTTTTTGAACAAATAGCTGACATGCCTCAGAACAGAGGTTGTTTATCTTGGGATGGAGTGAAGGGGAGCGAGGAGAGGGATGCAAGGAAAGCCTGGGAGAGCAAGGGGGGGGGAAGAAACAGGAATAGAAAGATAGACAGCAGGATTTGAGATTGTGCAAAAGAAATAAAAAGAGGAGGTAGAAGAGAGATGAGATGCTTGGGAAACCGGTTTATTAAAAAAAACCAACAAAACAACAAATGACAGTTTTCGGCAGATGTACAGAAATAATATTTTGCTTCTTTGATTCAGCAACAAAGACATGAGAAGCCTCAAAATTCAAGATAACCAGTGAGTCCAAACACAGATTTCATGAGTGAATAAATCCACTGGAGTGTGAAGACAAAGCAAGTCAAACATGAGTCACAAAGTGGTTTCGAAAGATATGAGAGGACCGGACAAGTGTGCAATCTGCAAAGAAAGTACGTTCCAGGAGAGGCTGGGAAAATTAAAGACATAAAAAAAACTTTATTTACACAAGTTACATTGTTATCTTGTAATAAGTTGCAGACAGAAGAGCTGACTTAATGCAGATAACATATCAACTTAATGCAGATAACATATCAACTAAGATAGCAGCAGTCCAAAATCACAGAACAGAAACAGTGAATACTTTGTTCATCAGACAAGCTTTCATCAAGGGTGATATCAGACTTATTGATGTTAAGTAATAGTCAATTATCTCCAGGTGTGTGGGAAAGGTGCTGATTAACAATAACCAATGACATATAATGGACAATTTTCAACAAATGAGTCATGATAAGCTGAAAAATCTATACGTCACTCTAACAACAGGACTGTGCACTACATATAAATGTCAAATAATGACCTATTACAAAAGCCCTTAAAGATCGCTGTTGATGAATCAGGCATCCAGACGTTTTCAGAGTGCAAGGTTAGACCAAGTTGAACCAAGGCTTTAAAAACACAGGGGAGGAAAACAGAGTGCATTTCTATCTCACAAACACACACAAAAGGAATAAATGGAACAAGGTTTAGATTTAGAGAGCTTAAAGCTATAGTAAAACAAAGAGCTCTTGCACAATGTCTTCTTCACTTGGACTAAGAGTAGATTTATTGGGAACAATGTTTTGGTACACTGACTTTCATCAGGTTATTATAACCAGACCTTCATCAGGTTATAATAACCTGATGAAGGTCTGTGTACCAAAACATTGTTCCCAATAAATCTACTCTAATTGCAAAGTGAAGAAGACAGTGTGCCTGAGCTCTTTGTTCTACTCTGACGCGCCTGTTGCAAAAGTTCTGCTCTTAGATAGCTTAAAGCTGCATTAGCTGATTTTTTTTGGATGCGGCCCAGCAAGCTGCAAACACAACACTGACACACTGTCGCCATATAAAGCTGTTATGGCTATATTGTTACCAAACAGTTAAGTCATTTACACACCCAACGTACCATAACCCTAGCTGCTAAATGCAACATCATGTTCACCCAGCTGTTTGGTGCTGTTTTTAGAGCTTTTTCAAAGACAAAACAGCTGCCTGCTGCTTCTAGCAATGATAAGAGCGGTGAGAATTAACCAAAACAGCAAAGTTGTGAACCAGAAAAGCAAAACAATGATAACAATTGTAGCTTGCATTAGAGCAGAAAACATATTGTTTAATCCTTACTTTACAGATACATAGTGGAAAATAAGACAACTGGGAACTGTAGTTTTTAGTAAACATCACTCAAAAAGGAAGCCAATAGTACATTTGTTGGGAACTATTTTCAGCTGCGGAGTACTACACATTTGTTTCTGAAAATGTATGTAGGTCCATGGTTGGAGGTTGGCTTTGGCTTTTAGGATCAATTAAATGTTGTTTTTGATCTATTCATGGAACTTATTGTCTGAATATAGATTATTATCAGACTTATTTTTAGATAGACAAACACAGTGATATTTGTTTTGTGTGTTAGCTGTTGCATGCAATTTTCATGCAATTTTTATAAATGAAAAAAGATGTGAGCAAGTACAAAAATGTGATTTTCATGAAGAAAAAAAGGTGTTGATAATTACTGGGAACCTTGAATCAATTTCATCTTTAAAGGAGAAAAATCTGAGGTAAAAGGCCAGGAAATCTGGTCAACAAACATCCCAAATGAAGACCACCTAGTGAAGCTGTGAAGCCTGGATGTTGGCTCTGTTCAGTGATAATCTGTTAGAGTGAATGCGGAGCAGCAGTGCCAACATTTCATGCCCAAGAGGTGTGGGCAGGGGTGGCAGCAGGAGACAGGACAGACCAAATACAGACATGCTGTTTGACACTCAGGGGCATGGTATGCACACACACACAATAATCCTCACATGCCCTCCTGTACTGTATATACTGATTAGAGGTGTGTATTTAGCAGTATCTGTGCTTAAAGAACACTGAGTGCCTTTGCCACTAAGCAAACTGTGAATCACTGACACTCTGCTGATAACATGATTAAAAGCTGAATTTTTCAAACTGTGCGCATCTAAAGGCACATTCCTTGAAAAAGTGGATCCTGAAAGGCTGACAAATGCATGTACCCTGGACCAATAAGTAACAAGTGACAAAATATGTGAAAAAAGGTGAAATGAACCTTGAACAACGTGGATCAATCCCTAGAGGTTTCATCCAATAAGTGAGAGATATTGTTTAGGAGGGAAAGACAAATGGACGATTTTGAAGACAAACTTAACTGCAGCAAAGGGTCCTGATTGGGTCAACTTTAATAATTTGTCAGTAATGGGAGCCAATCAAGAAGAAGATCTTTATTTAGTCTGAAGCTAAAAAAAGATTGTTAAAAAAATGTGAACAACATGTGTAAACAGAGTACAACTTTCCAAAATGAGGAAGGGTGTTGTCTGAAGCAGTGAACGATGGTGGCTTTCCAGATTGTGTGTGATTGTGTTTACTTCCGTCTGCCTACGTGTGAGCTTGTGTGTGTGTGTGTATGTGTGTGTATGTGTGGTACCATGGCTGTGGGGGGAAGCAGGGAAGTGCTGTTGCTCACTAAGAAGTGTGGCTGCGGTGTCATCGGTCCTGGTGCACCCTGGCAGACTTACAGGCCACCTCAGAGCTTTAACGACCGACGGGCCTGTGAGCCTTTGAGGACGGGGTGAGGATGCTTCTGTTCCTGTTGATAAGGCTCGGTTTCCTGTTGGACAGGTCAGTGTGGGACCACTGACATGTGCACTTTATGGGGGCTACACCTCTGACGCCTGTTGTTCTCTGAGTTGCTGAATGAAGTTGTGCAGCAGCAGCAGTCATGGAGTAGTTTGTTTAACTTTAAAGCTGAGTTTTTATGTAAAACACCACCTGCCTTTCAAGCATAAAACCTCATAAAAAGAGGGTCTGCAATAGAAACTACATAGACAAAAACATCACATTCCCTCTTTTGGAAACACTGTTTGTGTATACTTGCAAGTAGGAATTTTATGTAATGTATGGGCACTTCGCAAAATAGAAACTGTCCCATAAACAGCAGTTAGAGGGATTTTTCCAGTGACTCATTGGTCTCTTCTTTCAGTGTCCTGTAGTTGAATCATAACAAACATAATAAGACTGTGTGCAGCGTACGTGACGTCAACCTCCAGGATTTCCAGGGATTTCAGTTCAGTTTTTCAGTTTACTTGAATTACTAATTTCCACATTGCCAGTCTGAGCTCACAGCAGGCAAATATATTCCTAATGTAGCTGTGAGGGAAGAAATGGCTTTTAAACAATAATCACAGTGACACATCAGTAACCACATCGTTCATGTAGCTACTGGTAAATGCTGTATCAACAGACAAGCATTTTAGCATACAAAGCTAAGAAATATTGTTAAATTGTAACCTATATTTAGTAGCAGTATGACTGGGGACACTAGTGGACATTTCGGGAAAATTAATGTGTCTTTCTTGCCAAGAATCAGACAAGAAGCCTGATACCACTTTCATATCTGACCATTAAATAATAAAAATAACTTTATTTATTCAGCACTTTTCAGAATTACAAAGTGCTTAATGGTAAAACAAACATAGTAAGCAGCAGAACTATTTACTACTACTTAATTTTATGTTTTGACTTTTATACACCACAACACCAAAGCAAATTCCTTGTATGTGCAAACCTACTTGGCAATAAACCTATGAAGTTAAAGCTAGGAGCCATTTGACTTAGCTTAGCACGAGGGCTGGAAACAGCTATTCTAGGTCTGTCCAAAGATGGAAAAACCACCCACCCACATTTTAAAGAAATATCCTAATGAATATTCTCCCTTAAAAACTAGAACTTGTCAGTTTTACAGAGCAATTTTCCACAGATTAAACAGTGTGTTCCTCAACAAATATTGTATCTATCCATAGAGCTAGGTTAGCTGTTTTCCCCTGCTTCCAGTCTTTTTTTGCTAAGCTAAGCTAAGCCTCTCCTGGCTGTAGCTTCAAATTAAAAGTAGGCTACAGATATGAGTGATATCAAGTGCTGTCGAATAATACTCCCTTATTTCCCATTGTCAAAAAATGGTCAAACTACTCCTGTAAAAATAAATAATGGCCCTGAACAAGAGATTGGTGAACTTAGAAGCTAGAGTTTCACTTAGCTTTGGTAGAGAGAGCATAAAAACCCCTCAAAACCACCTTAATATAAAAATAGTCATATTAAACCATGTAAGGGAACTGAATCATCATGACACAATTTCATAATTATGTGTTGCCCTCCACCTAAAAGTCAGCAGATACTACTCAGCTGATAAAGCCTGATGACCTGGTCTGCTCTATTTTCAGAGAAAAGAGTTTGTATCCAACATGATGAAATACTTTTTTTAATTAGGGCCCGAGCGCTGACCAGCGCGAAGCCCTATTGTTTTTGCCATGATTATTCTTTTTTTTCTTCTCTCACAACAACGGCCTTTTTGCCCCCCTGAACGTGCCTTAAAAGTCACCAAAGTTTGCACGCAAGCCAGACGTGGCGAAAATTTTGATATTTTAATGTTTGCATAAACGGGCGTGCTAAAATGGCTCTCTAGCGCCCCCTACAAAATCAATAAAAGCGAGCCCCTCGTGACAGATTGACATAGAGAAACGAAACTTGGTACACATGTTCATCATGTCAAGACGCACCAAAAAGTCCCTTGGACACATACCCTAACACCAACAGGAAGTCGGCCATTTTGAATCAAATATTGATTTTAATGCAAATTGTGGCATCATATTTGAACGCACTACTCCTAGAGATTTCATCCCATCCACTTCAAATTCACACAGAGTCATCTTGAGACATTGGAGATGACAAGTTATCAAAAGCTTTTTCGTCCGTCATTCCTGGTTGCCGTGGTGACGTGGCGAATTTCGATCCTTCGCCATGAAAATTCAAACCCTCATAACTTGACTCCACATGGTCTGAGCTTTTCCAAATTTAATATGCTTGTTCAGTGTCCCAGTCTGAACACATGTACAGTCTCATATTTAGTGACAGTCATAGCGCCACCTACTGGCAACAGGAAGTCACTTGCTTCATTCTTTCACTAATTACTCCCATAATCTTAAGTATTTACACCTGAAATTGACTCAGCTGAGACATAAGACCTTGGTGATGCTACATTCTGCAACTCGTGACCCATCATCAAATACTGTTGCCATGACAACGCATTCAACGCCATGAAATACGATTACAATTTTCAGAGGCAAAGGATGCCTCCACGGTAACGAAACTCAACACACACGTCTGGAGTGGGGTCATTTCACATCCTATATACTTCAATGGGATGGCCGTGACTAAATGGCTCAATAGCGCCCCCTTGAATATTTCATAATTGAACCTCAGACTTCCCGATTGACATAGAAGAATGAAATTCGGTAGGTTTATGTATCATCTCCAGACGCACAAAAACGCCATTTGGACCCATACCCTAAATCCAACAGGAAGTCGGCCATCTTGGGAAAAATGCTCAATTTTGGTGAGTTTTGTGGTCATTTCCAGGCCTCATATTTGAACGCACTAGTCCTAGAGATTTCATCCCATCCACTTCAAATTCACAGAGAGTCAGCTTGAGACATTGGAGATGACAAGTTATCAAAAGCTTTTTTATGACTTCTTCCTGTTGGGCGTGGCTGTGCAAACAATTTCGATGCTTCGCCATGAAGCAGGAAGTCCTTATAACTCCTACAGACATTGTCCCACCTACACCAAATTGCTCACGCATGTAGAGGGTCCCGCCCTGAACACATCTATGCATCAATACTGCTTCATATACACAGCGCCACCTACTGGCCACAGGAAGTCAGCCTCATATGACAAACATTATCCGATTTATATGAAATTTACAGGATGTGTTCTCCACATCACACACTGCAACATGACATGTCATTGGTGGGTGATCTCTAGCACCACCTAGTGGACACATGCAATGTGACTTAGCCCCATCACACAGTGTTCATTACAAGCCCCGGTGCCAAGACGTCTACGTGCCCGCTGTGTCTGCCATGTGACTGCAGCATGCACCGACATGCGCGTACAAGGCGGTGCGTGGGGGCGCGAGGGCCCGTTCATCACTGCTTGCAGTTTTAATTTATATTTTATTTTATGACTTTATTTGACAGGAACAATACAAAAAACAATTAAACAGGTTACAGTAACATGATACACATGTGTTGAATACAGGACTTGTAGCCAAGGCTAATTTGTGACCCTTACCCCTGTTAGACTTTTCTATTCAAAAATGGTCATAACACATTGTATCATCATTAGCAAAAGTACATTAGTTAAATCGAGCACATAATAACTAATGTGATTTTGGTAATGATGATAGCTATGTTATGACCATTTTTAAGTAGAAAAGCATAACCAGGGACAGGGGTCGCATATTAGCCTTGGCTACAAATCCTGTACAACACATCTGTATCATGTTACTGTAACCTCTTACACAGTTTTTTTTCTATCACAGACTCTACACAAACTCCACACCTTATTTTGACCTATTAAATATAGACTACAGCAGGGGTGTCACACATAAGGCCCGCGGGCCAGAACCGGCCCGCCAAGGGGATCAATCTGGCCCACTGGATAAATTGCCTGACCAGAATTTTAAAAAATGATACAAAAGAATATATACATATTGTGGTCATATTTAAACCATTCATATATTGAATAATCAGTAAAAGACTGAGACATAATTGCACTCATTTTTTCTGTAAGACATCTGAGGCTCTTTATCTATTTTGTAAATTAGCTTTATTATAGTAAAATAGTGATTCATATTTTCTTTTCTTTTTTTTTTTTTTGTAAGTCATTACAATTACAATGGCCAGACGTGTTATCTGGCCCACTTGAGATGGAATTGGGCTGTATGTGGCCCTTGAGCTAACATGAGTTTGACACCCCTGGACTAAAAGGTTACCTCACCTCAGGAGCTCTCACTATAGCGCCCTCTAGTTTGCACCATTGTCACTCCTGTGTTTACTTATCGCTTTAAACCGCGTTGACAAGACAATTGGCATGTTGTAGAGACATCAGATTGATGTGTTATTAACCGTGGAGCAGTGTGGGAGCCCCCTCTGATAGTCTCATTGGTATTTGATCCACGGCCCGCCCCCGCCCTCCTCCTCCTCCACGCAGCGCCACTCCGCACACCCGGCGCACCAGCGGGACAGTCCGGCTGTACCACCGGCTCTCTCCGACCCGACAAACTGAAAATACATATTTCTGTTGGAAAGATAATTAAACCGGAGTCAACCGCTGTCTCTTTCTTTGTGCGGAAGCTTCCTGAGGTGAGTTTTTGTGTTGAATATTTTCCTGTAATATTCACTATAAAGACTACAGAGCCCATTATACTCAGTGGTAAATTAATGGGGACTTAATCGCGATGTCTATAATATTCATAGAGTTGCTTGTAGCACTCACACTAACTTTTAAAACTTGACTAAAACTCGTCTATTCATGTAGTTTTAACACTTTGGGTATTTAATAGCTTATAGCCTATCCTGCAACATATGTATAATTTTCATAATCTTTGTTAAAGATGAACATAAATGCCCCCAGTGTTCTTATAAGTGTATTGTGTATTATATCCTTACCTATCACTACTTTTGCTAATGTTCAATGAGAATAATTTCAAAAATGCCTGATGTTATCAGTGTTGCATTACTGTACCATTAATCATTAGCAATGTCATTGTTTTTTCCAAATGAAATGTTTAATCATTAGGTTAGAAAAGGTCTCCTGCTGAGCAGAGAAAGAAAGTAAACAGATAAGGCAAATGTTATCTATCATACATTGTGTTTGTAGTCCTACTGTGTAAGTCGTCTTGAGTGTTGTGAGTGAGTCTTTTCTCAGATCTTTGACATGAAACTCAATCTGCTCCGCGACATATTTATACTCAGCAGCAGCAGCAGCAGTGGCAGCAACAGCAGTATATCATTACTATTTTCCCACTGCAACCGTGGTCAGAAAAAAACTCTGGCAATGCTTTGATTTTTACCACCCCGCCTTGTAATTATAGCAGTAACGTGACATAACTTATCAATTTTCATACGCGTCACTGATTCAGTGGAGGTCGACATGCTGAAGTTGAAGTTGGTGGCCTTGAAGTGTTTTAATTATGGAGACAAACAGGCAGCACCGTGTTGGAATCATTACACGTTGGGGGCAGTGGCCTTATGACCCCTGAAACCTGCCAACATGCCACAAGGGAGGGCCACCATGTGAAATACCACACACACAAGCACACACACACACACACACACACACACACACACACACAGAAACACACACACTTGTTGACCCCCTAAAGCCTGCCAATAAACAAACACGCACAGTGGCGATCGATAAAAATCCAGCCTGCTTTGGTGATTATAACAAAATCCAATAAACAACATGCAGTAATGAGCGTAGTCCTCCTTACTGTGAAGCTACACACTTTTTCATGATACACTGGCTCTGTAGTCTCCCCAGTCCGTCTCCCCCGAGTAGGCATATATCCTCTTTGAGTGCCGTGCTTTGATAATACTGAGTCCCACTCCTGTATCCACTCAACTCAGCTAGCAGCAGATGATTAACATATGCATGTAATATGTTTCCTGTACGTCCACTCGTATGATTTACACTAATGACACAGTACGAAGCGCTTGATTTGGTAAATGAGTGCAGACGTTCCCTGTGGTTTTTTCTCCTTATTCCTTGACTTGAATTTCTTTTCATTTTTTAACCTGAGCTCTACATTCCTGTTAGGGGGTACCCTCTGTGACCCCTGGGTGTCATTGACGCAACCAACAAGGAAAGGGTCAATGGCAGAGGTGTGAACTCTGAATCCTAGTGCTGTATTTGTTTTCACACCAAAGGGTTCCCTTGCCTTTTTTTTTTTTTTTTTGGCCACACATGGTGACGTTGGGAAAACTGCTCCATCATGGTCTGTCGTCACCAAATGGTCACAATTTACAAGATCCAACACCTCATTAAAGTGATCAACAACTATGGCATGCACTCACCCGATGGGTTGCTGCTGTATGGAGGGAAACATGGACAGGCACGGCTCCTAAATCTTGTGAACAAACCTTACATACGGTTGTCATAGTTTTATAAATGACTCAATACTCAACAACTCATGTCAGATATTTTCAGAAACAGATTTGTCGGACTCTGTAGGTTAAAATAATCCAATCCATTGTGATGTTTCAGTTTGAAAGGCAGGGGTAAGCTCATGTCTATTGATTGGCTGCTGTCCAAAATTTGACTGCGTGTGAACTTCTCAGAAGACGATCGATGTGGACAGTTGCAAAGTTTTGCCAGCTCTGGCTAGCCTCCATCCTCCTGCTGCTCTCCCTGAAACTGTTTTGATATTTTATACTCTTTCGGTGTATGTGATGAGAACATAGACACCGAGATCCTACAAGTGCACCGTTGCTGTTGAGTGACAGGAAGCAAGTAGCATTATGCAAAAGTACCAGGGGACACGGGAAAACCGCTTATTCACTTTCTGCCTGGGGGAGTTAGATGAGAAAATATGTTAAATATGAAGTTATGGCCTGTAGTCTGTTAGCTTAGCTTAGCATAAAGACTTGAAACAAGAGGAAACATCTTGCCTGGTGATGAAATCAGCACCTATAAAGCTCACTAATTAAAATGTAATATCTTGTTTATTTAGTCTGTACAAAAACAAGTATGTGGAAACATTTTACGTGTGTCATGTGTGGGAGGGGGCTACTTCCAGCCAAGAAATAGCGTGAAGTGAAGAAATGTTTTTCTAAAAGTGTCACGCTTTTGCTGACGATAGTGAGTTTTACTGGCAAATACCAATATAGCTGTCCGTGTAAGTGTATTTTAACAACCTTTAATATAGAAATATCATATAAGTAGAGAGGGAATGTGTGTGTGTAAGAGAGAGAGAAGAAAGGGAGACAAAAGAAATGAGTTTATTTATGAGCATAGATTAGATATAAACACAAAGAGAGAGGCAACAAAGAGTGCAAATTGGGACTGCCAGCTCCAGCAAATGCAGGAAGTGGAGAGCCTCGGAGAGTATGGATATTTGTTGAAGCATGAAAATGTTTTCTTGGCTGAAGAGGAAGTGTAGCCGTGTTTTGCTTGGATTCAGACTGAGCAAGGATGGTGAAAATAGGAACGTAATTGAAAGTCAAAGGGTGAGTCTAAAAAATGCGGCCTTATCTTGTATGTTTGTTCACCTGGTTAGTGGGGTTAGTGACTGAAGGACATGAGAAGAGAGAGAGGGGGAGAGAGAGAGAGAGAGAGGGAGAGAGAGAGAGAAAGGGGGGGGGGGGGGGGGAGAGACCCGTGTTCAACTCAAAGTCCGACACTGATTTTACTCAAGTGGACCTATAGGAGAGTAAACACTTTTGAGATATTGTCAACACAAATAAGAATTGTGTTTGCGTGTGTGGGGCCCCAACAGCTGCCTTCAGCTTTTCTGAGTCTGTCAAGACACTCAAAAGGACGCGTAAACAGAGATGAAGGGGGGAGAAAAAAAGAGAGAAAATAAAGAAAGAAAACCAGGATTGGAGAAAGAGGAATGGCGAAAAGAGACGAGCAAAGGAAAGAATGAGAAAAAAAAGAATGAGTGAAGGAAAAAGAGGGGAAGATAGAGAAGGCAAACAGAAGAAAAGTAATGATAGAAGGCAAAAAAAATGGAAAAGTAGCAATAGAAGCAAGAGAAGCAGAAAGAGTAAAAAGTGAGGAGAGAGAAGGTAAAAGAACGAAAAAGAAGAAATGGAGATTCAGACCCAAACGTGGTTTCAATCAGAACTGAGGTTGAGAAGGATGTTTGATGGTCGTAATCGAGAGAAAGACTCCACCGACCGATGCTCAGCTCAGGAATGTGTTCGCGCGCGCACACACACAAATGCACACACACACACGGCTCCTATTAGACTGTGGTTACTCTGGTTTATATCCAGCAAAGCCACCTCAAGCTAGTACTGTACACAGTGACATGGAAATATTTTATTGAGCCTGTCTGTGATGTATGAATGCTCTGAAATCCCCTGAATGGTGACTTGCCCAAAGAAAGCAAGGCAAAGCTGTAGCTAATAGCTGAACTAAGCCAAACGTTTTTGTAAAAAATGCCGTACAGTGGCTTATAAAAGCATCTATCTCTCCAATCAAGAGGAATTGGACTGTTTTAGAGTCATAATCTGGCTCTGGGAGTTTGTACTGCTTTGAGCTGAATGCTAACATTGTGCTAAACACAAAGTACACTTGAGGCTGATGGGAATGTCATTAATTTTGAAGCTAAGTTACAGACTATTTAAATTTGAACCTGGTGATGTCACTTAGTGGGACTTTTTGGGATCACCAGTTATTATAATTTACCCTGAGTGCTACATGAATGTCTCTGCCAAATTTCATGTCAATCCATCCAATGTGAGCCTCATGATGGTCCTGGGATTACTAAACATCATTAAGATACATCATCTGGGAACCACAACTGTCTAAACAAAATATTTTACTAATCTCTATTGAGTAGCTGTATTGATATGTCATTGGATGTGTTGAAATATTTCAGTTTGGACCAAAGTAGTGGACCGAACGACCAACATAAAAAAAGAGTCATGAATTATAAGGCAAAGAAACAATGAATACAATAGATTGTTGTTGACCAATCTATGACTGTGTGTTCCTAATATGCATTTTCCTGATTTGATCCATCCACCAGGACCTCTCTGGGTCTTTTATGTCTCAGCCTCCACAACCTTTCCTATTTTTTTCTCTTCTCCTCTCTCATGTCCTTCCATCGTTCATCCCTCCTACCCTCACATTTTGTCCCTCTCGCTTCCTCTCCTCATCTGACCTTTTCTCCTCTCTTCTGTCATTTCTCTACATCCATTTCTTTCATCCTTACTTCTTCCCCAATTTGCCATCATCCCCCTTCACTCCTATTTGTGAAAATGAAACTTAGCTCTCTTCATCACTTCTCAGTCTGCAGCCTCGCTTCAGTTTAAATTGACTCTCTCCCTCCACAAAGTCATTTTCTGTTTTACTCCCTCTCTCTCTGGCAGGAATCAGTTTGACTGAACCACTGGACCAGACTCAGCCAAGCCTTGTCCAGAGAGAAGCACCCATCTGGGGGTAACGGAGAGGATGAAGGATTAGGGGATAATCCAAGGTATGTCCACATCCCCCCTGTTGAGAGGTCCCCCTATTCTTTTCCAATGTCCAAAGCACGGACAGGCAGGCTGCTACAGGGATTATAGCATTACACTTATTACCTTTTAAAGAGTCTGTTTTTTCATCCTCACTGTGCTTTTTCAGACCATTTATCTGACGCCTGAGGGTGCTGGCTTCTGTATTTGTGTGACTCTGAAAACACACGGGCAAGTGCAAAGAAGAACCACAGAGTAGGGAAAGAGAGTTCAGTTGGATAGGAGTCCATGTGCAGATAAAGTGAGCTTTGGCCAGAGGGTCCAAACACATAAGAGGAGTCGACCCCCTCAGAGTTGTGGTCAAAGGTCTTTAACAGGATTACAGGCAGAGACAAAACACCAGAGCTTTCCGTAAGCACAGTCAGGGTAATTAATGGCCCCATGTGTATTCCTGTAATCCAGTAGGTTATCAATTAGACTGGGGTTTTTCTTGTGTAACCTTGATACAGCAGGACAAAGTTTTGCCCTTATTGGGAAGAGCATAACTGCCTTTGTGTCTGCGGACTGCGGTCACTGGGGAATTATTTTGAAACGGAGAGGTGGCCCGTCACTTCATGGGAACATGCACAAGGCCCCTGCAGACTCACGGCATCTCAGATTCAGCATCACACCTTGGTATACTGGTCTCCGGCGTCCCTTTGTGAGCCTCGATATGGCTCTGCTCAGCGCTGGTATGTGGCGCGTTTCCTCTCCGTTCCCAGATGCCCCTCTTAAAACGCCAGCCAGGGGAAGTGGAGCGGAGGGCCTGGGACTGCGGTCAGCAGCAAATTAGAAGGGCTGCCTTGGACCTGACGCAATCCCCATCTCATGAACCATAGCAGGTCATTAATGAAGCCAGACGGGGCTGTGCATGCGTGGGAGGCCCGCCGACATTTAGCTGCTGCAATGGAAAGCTTTTAAAGAGAACCAGAGGTCCTTGTCAGGGCTGCCTTATGCTATCAAAATATTTTAGAATTGGATATCCATTACTCTGCTGGCAAAGAACAACACGTGAGAAAAAGCCAATTTTTTTGTCTGGCTTCATTGCAGACTTGCAGACTTACAGAAGTATAGAGCTCAGAAACTGACAGAAGGCAGTAAAGTAAAAATGTAACAGAATACATCAACTCATAATACTGTTAGTTAAACAGGTGTAATCAGATGTCAAAAGAAATATAAAGTTTTATACTTTTCCTTTAACGTCTAATCAGTTTGTTAAAAAGCGCTAACGATGCAGCTATTGTACGATAATGTTATAGAGACAGGAGTATGCTAACGGAGAGTTGCTAATTAATGTTAGCTTGGTTTGTTAGCGTTATTTTGGCAGCTAAAATAATTTTGCTACTGTTACAATAATGTAGTGTATGGCTGCTTCACATTATTTAGTGTAGCTGTTTTACGTTAGCTGTACCTGCGTTTTCGTTAGCCACTTCATCCTCTCATTTGAAATATGCAGAAAAAAGGAAAAAAATAGATAAATGATTAAACTTGCCCTGAAAAAAGGAGTTGAAAATTGAAATATGGTAGTACAGATAATTAGAAGAGTAAAATGTATATATAATATTGATTTATTTCATCACATACAAAGCTTCCTGTTTCTATTTCTTAACTGTTAATACTATTCATTCATATATTCTGTTACATTTTTGGCTTGTCTGATAACCTTTTACTTCCTTTCATTGGTTGGCTGCACACACAGGCAGCATGGCAGCACTGCAGTGATCTTGTTATCAGGAAATTTTCATTATCTCTTCCTGTCCCGCTGAGCATACTTTGCCTGTTTATAAACAAATCTGAGCCTGTTGAATGAGGGCTGCTGCTCTGCTTTAAAAGTGTGATAAGTCTTCTCGGTGAAATGTAAAATGAACTTTGTGTAACCTTACGCCAGTCAACACGGGATAAAATGGTAGCAGGAATTCCCTGAATATCCACCCATTTTAATGGACAAGAAGCAGACTTTGGTTTTTGTTGCACACGGGAGTGACTGTGGTCTAAATTTAGATGGTTCCAGACCGGCGGACCTTTGGAACGCGGGATCCTAAAAACCTGCGGAAAGACAGATCTGCTCAAAATGCAGCGAGTTTACTTTACAACTAAATACAGTATTCAGAGTAGGGCAGTGTCGTGGTCTCTCACTGAATCCTAGCTCCTCAACTACCACTGAATAAACTGCAAATGTCATCCATTTCTCTTAAAATCCCTCCAAATCTAATACATCCCTGTCTACATTTTAAAGATAGATGTTTTTTCCCTGTTTTTACTCTCGATAGATGGTTCCATGGTGCGACCACAGAACCGTTTGCAGCTGGACTCGGACCTATTTCTGAGCTCATGTCGACAAAGCCAAAGCCCAAAGCAAGTGGGGGAAACCAGGCGACCTGACCACACTCCAACTGGCTCGGCTGCTTCCAGGAACACAACTGCATAGTGTTCTCCTCAATTTATGTCCGTTTAATTCCGCCAGCTATGCATAACAACAAGCTACAAAGAGTGGGACAAATTTTGGCTTGCACATGATAAACAGAGATAATATTCCAGTGAACTATTTGGCTCTGCAAGGCCTGGAGTTCAACTTTTCAGCCGTAGAAATTACACGGTTTCAAGATCTTGGAATAACCTTTGAGAGTTTGATTTTGGCATAAGTCTAAGAGGAGAAAAATTGAAGTTTTGTAGTTCAGTTTTGCCATTCAGTGGGATTAAAGGCAATTTCAGACGTTGTTTGAAGTCTATTTTAAAGAAATACAAGCCATTCACCTTCTGTGACCATGAATCTTCAGGAAAAGCTCTCAGGCCTAAAAGGTCTGGTCTCTCATAGCAAGCGCCGCTTTAAAGGCGACCTCACGGTGGAAATGATCAGCCCCCCTCTGGGTGACTTCCGCCACACCATGCACGTCGGCCGGGGCGGCGATGTGTTCGGGGACACCTCCTTCCTCAGCAACCATGGCGGGACAGCCAACGGGAACAACGCGGAAACGGATTCTATCTCCAGCCCCGACAACAAGATCGGCGCGTTCTTCTCCAGGACAATCCGTCAGATCAGGAGGGGCTCAGACAACCAACCCAAAGAAGGACCTAAGGAGCTGTCACCTCCGCCCCCCGCCGTTTCTCCAATAATCAAGAACGCCATCTCCCTTCCCAGGCTGGATGTGGATATGCCCAATGGGAGTCCAACCACCAAGGTGCTCTTCCCCAGTTCTCAAAGCACACCAGAGGAAAAGAAAAGCTCTTATGGTGAGCATTTATTTGCTTTTTATAGCAAAAATTTTATATATTGTTAATTTTTTATGTGTCACCCAATGGTTTTATTGTTTTGGGCCCTTTTCAAGAGAGAAAGAGCTAAAGGAGAATTAATTTTTGACTTAAATGTGCCAGGTGGATGCAAATGCTGATGTGTTAATAAGCAACTGTTTGCCATATTATCTAAAGTGTGAGGGTGTGTCAGCTCGTTTCCTTTACCCTCAAGTGGCCAAAAAAATCAATTAACAAACTCATCCAAATTGTATTTCTACTACAATTACTGTCTGAATGTGTGTAGGTGGAAAGCAGCATAGTAGGAGAAAAACTGTGGTTTTCTCTTGTTGTTACACAAAGTTACTGCTCCTGAGGTTCAAATCAGGTTTTTAGATCAGTGAGAAAGTCAAATATATCATCAGTGGAAATTTTTTGTCATGATGTCATGTCATGTATTTTTGCCCAGTTGTTCAAGGAGCAAAGTACTCCACCAAATCCCAAAATTGTCCCTAAGATTAAGGTTAGATCTCCTCCTTCAAATTGAACGTTAGTGTTGCAAAACAAAAACATGGGGAAAGGTCAAACGAGTTAACTCATGTTAACGGGAATCTGCAGAGAAGTGGCAACCATCTGTGGAGCTGCAGTGAAACTCGTTCGTCAGTTTTACCCGCTAATGTAGACAGATTTACCCCAGATGTCCTTATGAATCACCTTGGCTCATAATCAGCAGCTCTTGCACTGATAACACAGAGATCCAGACAGAGCTGGCAGCAAGCTGTCTGAGAGGCTGTTTGAATGACCCACATTAACACCATGCTCATGGCTCACGCAGTCTGACATCCCCTGTGTGTGTGTGTGTGTGTGCGAGTGTGTGTGTTTGTGAGAGAGAGAGAGCAAAGAAGAAGAAAGGGAAAAGAAAATAAGTTTATTTATGAGCATCAATTAGACATAAACAAAAAGAAGAATGCAACAAAGAGTGCAAACAGGCACTCCCAGCTGTGTCTGAAGGGTTTGATGTAAATGCAACACAGATGAAAAGTTAATTATTATTTTTCAATTTAACATCTTTATTTTATATCTCAGCATGTGACAGAGACATTGCCTACTAGCAAGACTTTCTGTGCACATTAAAGAAATGAGATATAATGTGTTAATTAGTGAACTTTGTCGATGATGGCAGATGTTTTATTGACGGGGCCAGTCGAGCTGTTTTCGCCTGCTTCCAGTCTGAAACAATGTTAACTAAGCTAACTTCCTGCCACTTAAGATAACACACATTTCCATCTATATGAGTCTTTTGGTGTTGTGGTCATTAATAAGTAATTGATTGAATATGTATGTCCTGATAAAAACATTTTCCTCACAAATCATCAACAAAAACTAATACACAGCTCACTTTTCGACCGATAAGCTCCCACCAATCACTCCAGGAGTTGATTACTGATCCATAGATTACTTCTTTCACACTCTCTGCTTGAAACTGTTAATCTGTGAAATCAGATGCTGTTTCCTTGGGTTGGAATGAAACCCCCTTTGGACTCCCGGCCATTTGTAGCATTGGCATTGAGAAGTGATGCTGTAATCTACCAGTTTAGATCCTGAAGGCAGTGGAGTGAGAGTGTGTGACTTGTTAAGTGATCTGGCAGCGTAGGGCAGATGATTCACTGTTCAGAGAGCAGAACAACTCAGCACTTTGGGGACAGGAGTTTGTTGGCTTGTTGAAACAGGATGTACTACAATGGGTTTATACCGCCCCCTATCTGAATTGTATATTAACTGAAGCTAGTCCTGCCAGGAGTGTGACTTTTTAAGAATTGGAATGATATTTAGTTGTTGAAATAAGACACGTTATTGCACATGGAAAGTCTTAAGAGCAAAGCTGGTAATAGAAAAAAAATAGCTATAATAATACCCTGTGATTTTAGGTTACAACCCATAAAAATCAACATGATACGCCATGCAAATTGTATGAAAAGAGGTAACATCAGTATCCAAATGTATGAATTAGACTCACTTATCTGAGTTTGGTTCTGTCACATTGAAAATGTCTTGTCAAGTTGTTTTCCTAAAAACAAAGCAGCTTGATTTATATCTTATTAGTATTAGAACAATTAAAGATATATATACCTCATTTTGATTGCTGAAAACTAATGTATGCAATTCAAATACAGTCTTATTGGTGTTTATCTCTCTTCATATACAAGTAATAGTTCATCATTGCTGAGGGCTCACTCTCATGTCTGTACAATACATCTGAAGCTACAACCAGCAGCTGATTAGCTTAGCTTAGCACAAAGACTGGAAACAGAGGGAAATTGCTAGCCTGACTTTGTCCAGAAATAACAACATATGCCATCTAAAGCTCACTAATTAACAAAAAAGTCAATAAATGGTTTTACAGGGGATTTAAGGGCTGGACTACTTCGAGGTAGGCCACAGTGACTTCATGTGGATTTTCTGCTGGTTGCCTGGCAACTCTAGGAAGTCAATGCACCCTGGCATAAAATAGTAAAACCACAGCTTCTCGTTTTTAAGCTTACACTTTTAGAGAGGCTGGTAGGTAGATTTTATAATCTTCAGACAGAGCCAGGAAAGCCCTCTGCCACTGCTTCCAGACTTTATGCTAAGCTACGTGTCTCCTGGCTTCATACATACAAATCAAAATGAGAATGGGAGAGTTCCTTTTAAAATTCGAATGATACATTTGAAAAAGTAGACTACAAACCCTCTACACAAAATACCTCTGATTGATTTTCACGTGTTCATATCTGTGTGCATTCCTCAGGTTTGGAGTCTGGCTTCGTCACTCTGCCTCGCCTCTCTCGCTCTGAGCGTCAGCAGCCCTCCATCTCCCTCCCCACCTCCTGCCCCCCTGGCATCCACCGTGGCTCTCTGACCGACCCTACCGATGCCATCTTGTCCACCTGCTCTGCTTCAATTGTGACCTCTGAGCCCATAAAAACCACAGCCACCACAGCCTTCTCTGACTCACTTCCCTCCCTCACCTCCCTGGACACCTTCACCTTTGACCTCGGCCCCTCCCTCATGAGCGAGGTTTTCGGGCTAATCGACTGCCACCCAGAGGAGCACAGCCATGCCTGGGAGGGAGAAGAAGTGGGGTCAGCGTGCGGGTTGACCAATGACGGATCGGAGATGGACTCTGCCACTATCTCATACGTGGATTCCCTGCTGAAGGAGGACTGCGGGGGAAGGAAGAGCCCGCACGGGGCCGAATGGGATGATGAAGGGGGTAGCGGGATGGAGGTGAACGGAGTTGGGCTTTCTGTTAAAGTACCTGATGTAGTGATGGGTTCTCCTGAACGGGTGAGGTTAGGGATGGGGATGGAGAGCGAGCGGTTCCAGAGCGCCACAGATGTGCTCGCACGCCATTATGGGGTCAGCAGCCCCTTAAAGGGACAGAGCAGGATGGAGGCTGCTGATTCAGAGAGGATGATCATCAGCCAGCCACAGAAGAAAATGTCCTACAGTTACATGGATGATGAAGATGAAATCAAAGTCTGAACTGAGGGAAATCGAGTTTTGACACTTAACTAAAAAATATTTTTCTGATGTATGATTCCTCTTTAATTCCAATCAATCATCTAAAATCTTAGTATGGACAATGAGGCCGGCTCGGTGGATTGTTTTTTTTTTTGATGCAATGACGCTGCAAGGAAGTACAGTTCTAATGCATACCTGTTTCTGAATGTATCTAAAAGAAATGAAAGACTTTCAAGCTCAGCAGGAAAAAAGCATACCGCTTTTTTTTTTCTTTTAAACAAAAAGGTTATGACTTGTGAGGATGTGGTCAGATTGCATGACTCTCAATGGAAATACCAACATTACTCAATGTAGAAGTTGTAAAGCATGCCATTCACTTTAAACATTACACACTTCCTTGAAAGGAAAAGATTTACAGTGTGAGTCCAGGTCACTTAAGAGAAAACGAAGAGGATGTGGGGATTTAACAAAAAAAAAAAAAAAGAAGTAATCCAACTCCAACGCTTTGGGCATCACTACAATCTCTTGTCAAACTTTTCGCTCAGGAATACACTACCAAGAAAGAAAAAGGGAAGATTACTAACGAGAGATCTGGAATCTCAGGATTTGTGACACAACCGCTTCGTAGGATAAGCCAGGAAAATGCAAACATCTCAGTTATTGAACTTCCACGGACTGAGGGAATACGACAAGTCATACTGGTATTTGCTAGTTGCAACTAAAGGCTGAACCATATAAATGTTTATTTTATGCTGCAGACCTTCTATATAAATACTCTGTGCACCTTTTATGATTATGAAGTCCGACTCCTGTATGGCTTTTTATAGAAGAATCCTCATTTATATGTCCTTTTATACAAATGTACATAAAGATATCAACTGACCTCCTATAAATATGCACCTTCAGTACATAGTGCAGTTCACATTCATATGCTGCAGTCAATACCAATGATATACTATGATGTTATAAATTGACAATAAATATGTTTTTAATTAGGTTGAATACGCATTTATTTATCTACAACTTCATGTTTACCGTTTTAAGTCAGTTTAAAGTGATTTTTCCACCATAAATCCTGAAAAAAGTCAATTGTTTTTGGTCCCTTTGTTGTATCTGACATGAATTCAAGATCATCAGAGCTCTGTGGAGGACAGATTTTGGGGTGGAGTATCAATTAACAACTGAAAAGTTCCAAATCAAAACCCACAATTCAGCCTCAAGATTCATTAAATAATTTTCTTATTCTTTATTAGTCAATATGGATACTATAAGTTCATAGACATATATATATAGACATATGGGAATTCCACCCTGAAAAAAGAAACTGGAGGTTTGTTTTGAATGTCTGGCTACTTTTTCAACCAGAAACACTTTCCTGCATGTAGTTTGGATTTTGGGAAATGTGGCACAATTGTTATTGGAAGAATAAATAAATTAGGCTATACCGATTACAGAACAGTGGGGAAACAAAAGAAACAACAATCGCAAATGAAGCTGCAACACTTTACCTCAAAATACATACTGGTTGGTATATCACAACAACTAGCAAATTAGTTCAAAATGCAAATGTAATGTCACACAAATATTTCAGCTGTATTTAACTAAACAGCCATTACACCTTTCATCTTTGAAGATGTACAAGAACAAGAAAAATTCACACATACATCATTTTTCTCACTGTGCTATAGAAGGAGGAGGAAGTGGTGGGGGACAGTTTGGGGCTTTGAGTCCAGGCTTTCTGGGCGGAGGCTTCTTGGGGCAGGCTCGAGGTGCTGGCGTTGGCTGAGTCTTTGTATCCGCTGCTGTAGCTGTAGCTGTGGTGGGTGGTGGTGCTGGCGGGGCCTGGAGCTTAGGAACCACTGCAGGTTTCGGTTTGGTGAAGTGAACTGTCGCCTGATCGTTATCTTTGCTCACGTTGAAAGATCTCTTTGCTTTAAAAAGAGAAATGAAAGACAGTTGCACTATTAAAAAGACAGCTACGCAAAATACACTGCAACAAAGTCATTTACAATGCATGTAATCATATAACTGATGTTACTGAGGCTGCTGATTCTTTAACTCCTTTCCACTAGAACTACTGTCACATTACATACTAGCAGCTTTTCCACCTACATACTACATTTGATCCCATAATTGTCACATGCGGCTACAGCGGTTGCTGTTTTTGCAAAAGTTACATAATCTCTGTAAACAGAATTTTAAAGAGATGTGCGAAATTATGGGCAATTGTTACTGCATATACAGCCTTAGACATAAAACTTAAAATACCAAGGTATAAATTGAATTAACCAAAAAGAAAAAAATGCAATGTTCAACTCATACTCAATTCAAACGGAGATCATTCAATTTGATCAATCAATTTATCAGATACAGTGGCATTTGGTACTAGTTTACCCACAGTCCAATGTGATATGTATATCTAAAGATATTTGATGTCCACAGTGAATATCAGAACTTCTGTTTACTGCCTCTAACACGGAAGTTGCATAAGAGATTGAAATGTGATTTGGATGTGGCACTTCCAGTTTTAGACCCTTATCAGTGTTTGTTTTGATATTGGTCAGACTGGTGGTTGTCAAGCAACGGTGTCTTTATATCTGAAAGTAGAAGATGAAATACTATCAAATTTAGAGAAACATTTTTTACTTTACTTCGTGCTTTGTACTAGATTTTAAAACCATATGAGCAGGCTGTGATGGTCAAACAAGCGAGAAACTACCCACTTAATGAGCAAACTTAAAGGAAGAATGGGTGGACAAACATCAGGATGAGAAGACTCACTATGAGGGAAAGTATTTCAGTCCCTGCCCGACAGCGGGGCAGTTATAACAATGTGAGAGATGACGCAGTGACCCCAAAGGTTGATATTTTGGTCAGTGGTGTGAGACTTCCTGTTTCCTGTGTACTTCCTGGTTGTTACAACAAGAGCTCTGCATTTATTTTCTCACTGTAGGCTTGCACTAACAAGCCCTCACTTTAAGATTGTGAGAGGAAAAGGGTAGAAGTAAAGAATCTGCACAGGATATTACACAATAGAAAGAGACGTATAAATAATGGAGCGGGCCTGTTGTCTCGGCACAAAGACAACAAAGGATGAAGGGGCTCCGGTTTATAGGAAAAATTTTGGGTGGCTTTAAGTGGTGCTTGACAAATCAACAAGCTACAAGTGGTTTTGTGCTTGTTGCTGTGGTTAAAATGTGTTGTTTTGTCATGAAACAGCCTTGTTCTCATGCCCTGAGGCCCAATCAGCTAAAATGTTCCAGATTTCAAATGAATTTAAATTTGTTTGGTTGCAACTTCAGACCTACATTTTAGCTCAGAAGACTTTGACTTACGTTTGTACGGTACAGACATCTTTAACAAGGCTCTGGGTGAGTCTGGGGGTGCCTCCATTATTGGCTCCAGATCTGAACACTGCTTCTGGGTGGGTCCTGAGCTTGATGTTGATCCTGCAGCTCTGGGAGGTGGGTTTGGGATCGTGTTTGCTGTCAAGGCAAGAATGGGATCGACGGTGGCCGAGCTGCTGGGTGTCGTGCTCGGTTGGGCCAGAGATGGTGGTGTCTCGGCTACGGGGCTGGCCCATGTGGTGGTGCCACCGCGACTCACAGAGCCGGATTTTACCAAGAAGAAGGCCCCACTGTCCTGAGAGGTTTCACTGTTTGGGGAAAGTGGAGGATTTTGTCAATTTACAGCAACAGAGAGGAACACAAGCTGAGAAATTTGAGATACTAATGGTTTGCACGGCTCCACTTTGTGAGTACAATGTGGTAGCCTACCTGTTCGTCTTGGAGAGAGGGAGGTGAAAGGAAGAAGAGCAGGAGGAGGTAGTAGAGGAAGAGGACATGGATCTGTTCAGTTTATCCTTCTGTGACATCACACACTGGGCAACAGGGGCAGACAGGGTTGGATCTGGGAGCTCAGGAAGCTCAGGGATCTCAAAGGATACAGCTGACCAAAACAAAACAATCAGTTATGACATTGACGTCAGTTGGGTAGCATTCGATTTAAAGACAAGTTAAAGTTTATTAAACGTTTGCTATTATTTTTGTATTGGTTATATTGCACTCAGACAGACGATAAACAAACCCTCATGTAAGACAAGCTGCAACCCAGCCTGTCTGTTGTAAACACACCGACTTCCTGGTTCAACTTGCCAACTTGTCAGTCCTTGCAATAAGTATTTGTGTTTCCTGTGCAATAAGGGATGTTTACTGGGTGTGCTGACATACAGTTTTACATTGAGAAAAAGTCCTATATTGGGTGCTGATGCTTATCTTACACAATCACATAACGTTTCACCACATAAAAATTAGGTAATATGTACATTAACTGTACATTTCGCATGTTTTCAAACACCATCGTCAAAACCAGCATATTAAACCCTGTTAAATATGCAGTTATGTCGCAATTAAAGGCATAACAGCTGTTATTTGCCTGTTGTCATAGTAACACCACAGCACACCTTTTCCAGTTTTTATGATGTACAATAGTTGGAAACAGTAGTTTAAAACTTTAATTCTAAGAAAAATTGTTTAAAAACATTTGAGAACCACTGGTTTCGATAATCTGGCTAAACTGCTGGCTTGTTTATCAAAACTGGATTACAGACAGGACAAAATGGGCCCCAGACTGTCAGGAGGCCTGAAGGCACCATGTTCACAATGTGGTGTTTGGGGTAATTTGATTAATTTGAAATGTGTTTTGTAATACTGTCTGCAGCACAAACATAATGACATAAACAGAAATGTCAGGAGACGTAAGGTGACACCTGCATAAATATATGATCTTGAGGCCCTCCCTTGAAATGGGCCCCTGAGTTACATCACATACAATCAAATTTTTATAACTGTAGTATATTATTATCCTATAGAATAATCCTCCAAAGACTGAAAGCTTCTGTCAAATAAAGAAGATTGTTTGTCTGTGATGGTATACCTTCAGGAAAGAGCTGGGAGCTGTACTGAATAAGAGGCTCAATGACCGTCACCACCTGGACTGAGGAAGCTGACGCCATGTCATACAGAGCTATTTCCCTAAAGAGGCAGAGAGACAAGTGAGTCATAAGAGATCATTAATTCTTCATGGTTAGAGAAAGCTAACACATTTGTCACAAATCACCATTTTTTTTTAGCAAGTTCAACCAAGTTGTTACGATATGTAAAAACCAATACTGCTAACAGCAGCTGACTAAAATGGCTCATTGAGGTTTGACCACTGAGACTATTTCTGTTGCCAACGTTGCTCGTCCTGCAACGTATGCACAAAAACCAGCTTTAAGTTTCGTGTGACTACCAGTTCATGAAATAATCGTCACCTCATGCAGAGACGCACAGATAATGAAAGAGGAAGAGCAGCCAGGTTGGGGGACGAGTGAATAAAGTGTGGTTATGGACGGAAATGCAAGCTGGCCAATACGCACCCTTCAACTTTTGGCCAGAGCAGGTTGGGCCCCAGGACAATGGCAATGTTGCTGGGGGTCATCTTGTTTACAGCCTGCTGCTCCGACAACAGAGACAAGAACTGGACCAGGTACCTTTCAGGGAGAATGAGGAAAAATATAAGTAAACAGAGGAATACAGAGCTGGATGAAAAATGATTGATGGTGTTGGATGAAACTCAGAAAACCAAATATTTTAACTCCTTTCAACATTCTTTGGTCGAACCTAGCAAAACTAAGATATAAAAATACAGCTGGGGCTGATGGGGGTGAAATTAGTTTTGGGAAGGCTGCGACTCAGGAGGTAGAGCAGGGTGTAACCAGATGGCTCCTTCATTCTGCATATCGAAGTGTCCGTGGGCAAGATACTGAACCCCAAATTGCTATGCGTGTATATGTGTGAGCATTAGAAACATTTGTAAAGGGCTATATCACTGCTGATGAGCAGGATTGCACCTTGCATGGCAGTCTCTTCCATCAGTGTATTAATGTGTGAATATTGGTATGTGTTGTAAAGCTCTATGAATGGTTAGTAGACTAGAATAGTGCTATATGGACACAGTCAATTTACCATTTCTTAATCTTAATTTAAAAAAAAAGGATTTAAAATAAAATTTAAAAAATGATAAAAAATTTGACCTCATTATGGCTGCAGATTAAAAGTCATGGGGTCACCAAAATGCTTACAAGTTATCCTCAGGGGAACAAGAATGTCTGTACCAAATTTCATAACAATCCACCCAATAGTAATCAAGACACTGAACTAAAGATCATAGATGTTCCCCTCTGGAGCAAAAGTTTGTAAGATACATCATCAGGGGACCATGACCATGCTCCAATCCATCCAGTAGATGTTGACATATTTCATGGGATAAGTAAGAACTTTGACCTGCTGGTGGCACTAGAAGACAGGTCAGGTTATCACCACAGTCAGTAGGATTGATCCTGTGTGCACCATGAATGTCCATTAGATATTTCAGTCTGGACCAAACTGGTGGACCAAGCTACAGACTAAAGCCACACCATAAACCTACAGTACCAATCACAAGTTTGGACACACTTTCTCATTGATGTGAATGGGAAAGTGTGTCCAAACTTTTGACTGGTAGTGTAGATAGAAACTCATTCTGGTCAAGAGAAATGTGAAACTTTCACCCAACAGAAGTAATATGTAAATTTATGACAGAGACAATAAAACACCAGTAACATACAGTCCTATTTAGTTAATGACTAATGAATGCAGATACTGCAAAAACATTGTTCCAGTAAGTTCACACCTGAGGTTGTTGTAATTTTCAGGCGGCAGTTTCTTCAGCAGGACTTTGAACTGTTCCAACTTCTCTGTCATGTCTTTTTCCCTGTGAAGAAAGATGTCACACTCAAGAAAATGTCTTGAAACCACTGTATGTGAAATTAAGGATGCACCGATCCAACTTTTTCAGTCCTAATACCTGTACTAATACCTAGGCTTTGCGTATTGGCCGATACCCAATACTGATCCTATACCATTGTTGAATTAATAAACTGTACACCTCACCATGTGGAAAAGATTGAAAAGATGAACGCGTAGATATAAATGTACTCTGGTAGATTTTATTGCACTTACAGTAACATAAAGAGTGTAGTTTTCACCTGGTTCACTGTGTCTGTGTGAGCAGCACACACTGAGGGCTAAGCTCCACCCGAGGTGAAACATATGGCTCTTTAACACAGACATTATAATCATAGCCATAAATAAAATCTCTCATTAGGCCTTTGCTTTTTCACTCTGAACAAAGCAAAGCCTCTGCTGTGTGCTTTTAAATAGCATGCTAACGTTTCAGATTCAGAGGTTTGAGGCAGAGCTGCAGGGTTGAGTGGAGGTGTGTGGGAAAGTTTATTAGTGCAGCTGAACGTAACCGCTGTTAAGCAATCGGAAAATAAAGTTTTATTTATATGATTCACCAGCTTTCTTATTGTCAGCTCTCCCTCTTTATTCACTCTCTAGCTCGACCACAGCTAACACAACAATGTCCTGCAGCTGATACCTCTTACTGACGGAGCAACTCTGTCTCTCCCCATTTAGTGTCCGGACCTTTTATACAGAACACAGAGGCGGAATAAAGTAGCAGCACCTGAGAGCAGAGGAGAGCAGTTCCATGACAGCTAACTGCAGCAGAGGCTAACGTTAGCTGCTCCTCTCCTCTCTCTCAGCAGAAGCATAGCTGAGTCCTCCGTGCTGCAGACTCTGACAAACAGCGTCGAAGAGTTGTCACAACTCTCTGTAATTGAGATACAATAATGGTCTGCTTGCTGCTTCCAACCCCATTTTAGCAATTTATTGATATTTGGAAATTGGCCCGCAGGCCGCCCATTTCTGCTCTGTGTGTTTGTTGTGAGTGAAGTCTACCAGCATGCTGCGCGTGAACAGAATTGAAGTGAATAGACTGGCCCTGTTATTCGATACCCGATCTATATATAAGGGCCAATATTAATATGGGATTGGTGCATCCCTATGTGAAATATGAAGGATGTAGATATTATACACACCCTGCTGCTTTAAACCAGTCATTGTAGAGGTCAAAGGTCATTAGAGGTTCAGGGAGCTCTCTCAGGTAACACTTCAAAGCTCCTGTCACACATTCAGAGAGAAATACCCATCATTACAGTTAGACTAATCAATCAGGAGTAAAAAGGTGAAAAATTCAAGAAAACAGTCATGTGAATAAACAGAAGCAGAAGTGGAACTGGACAGCTAGAATGAGCAGCAAATGTCACGGTGGCTGAACAGACGAGAAAGAGTGCCTACGAAAGAAAAACTCAGTGGACACATCTTTTACCGGCCACAGCGTGAGGGTCCATGCTGAACTCGCTGTGGTCGACCATCTCTTGATTCAGACAAATCTTCAGCCTCTTCACCACCGAGGCTGCTGCCGCCAGCCGGAACAGACCCTGAGGTACGAGGAGGGAGAGGATGAGGAAAAGAGGGATTAGTCAAGATCAAATCAAGTTGGTGGAATTTGAGTTCAGGAAAGAACAGACACCAGACCTACTCTGTAGACACACTCTACAGAATGTTTGATGCACAGTAAAATGTATAATGTGTCTAATGCACACTTCAACTCCACTGATTATACAACAAATGAGCTGAGAGAAAATTATTTAAAGTATTTTGTAATTGTTATCCTCTATGGACTCTTCACAGGCACCTACAGTAAATTGTAAGGCTAGTTTAACAACAAGGACAATTCAAATAACCTTATACACAGTAAGACATCAAAAATCTTTAATGAAAATAACACAAAGTGTTATAAAAACACTATTTTAATAAACATATAAGATAAAATATTAAAATGTCCATCATTATATAGTGTAAAAAGAAGCTAAAATGTAATAAAATTGAATAAACAGATAGAGAAGGTTACAGGACAGTGAAAAATAAACTCCAAATTTCCCAAAAGTTGAAGTTTTCTGTGTTAATTTGGGAATAATAAGCAAACCTGATGACCTGAGAGTCCCTAAAAGCCAGATTAGTTCATTTTTTCTGTCAACAAACCCTGCACTTTTTCTTTCGAATTGAAATGATAAGGTTTATGACATTTCATGCCGATAGACAGATGTTTATCTACATGGGAAACTGCTCTGCCCTTTACCTTTCAACATGTATTTTTCTATAATGGTTTGCAGAGCGGAAACATACTGCCAGGAAGAAATTACACTTACACTTTTTTTTTTTAGAGAGAAAAATCAGCATTGGAATAAACAATTGGAATAAAGAGTCCATCTATCAGACTCGGCTCATGTAAAACACATCTGGATGCTGCAGGAGAGATGAGATCACTGCTGTCAGTCTTACCTCCTCTCTCATGCCTGTTCTCAGCAGCATGTGAATACACTCCTGGATGGGTGCAGAGATTTCTCTGCTGCTTCGAGACAGATGAGTGAGCAGAGGCTCCCCGTACACCTTCTGATTAGAGAGGCTTGGCTGTGGCCCTGCGGAATCAGATAACAACACAACAAAGAAAACAAGACCTTAAAGGGAAATATTGCAATAATACCACAGTGAAAAAACTACAAAGATTGGTGTAAACTGGGTTCACCTTTTTGAGTGTGATCCTCTTTGAGCTCGTTGATGTTTCTTTCCAGGAACTCGTGTGAATTTTTGTGGTATTCTGCTTGCAGCTCGAGAAGCTGTGGTTGAAGGAACAAGAAAGGTACATCTGTTGTTCACACAAGACTTTTTGTAGTCAGTTTGTCTCAAGTGACAAAAAAAGAAAAGAAAAAAAAACACCAGGCCATGGCTACTTCAACTCACACGGATGAAGTAGTTAGCGTAATCATCTTCTTTAGTTGCAAAGCAATACAAATCTGCTGAATACTGGTCCTGGAAAGACAAGAAAAGGCAAAAGAGGTCAAGATCAAGGCTACACTGACTGAGCCAGAAGAGGTTCAGTTTTGGAAGAATGAACACTGGTACCTTGATGCTCTCCAACTTCCTCCAAGCCTCCTCCACTTCCTCCCTGAGGCCATCCTGCTTTGCCTGGGGACCAGTGCTGGCCTGGCTCCTAACACACACACACACATACACACACACACACACACAGAATTGTAAAAAGTGTAATTACTATTAATAACTTGTTTAATTGTTGACACTCGTAGCCATGTTGAAGGCTGTGTAACTCACCTGGTTCTTGCATTGTTCCAGTCTGTAGTGAGCTTCGAAAACTGTTTCTTGTTCTTTAGGATCTCTGGCAAATCATCCTTAAAGGAAAATTACAAATATTGTAAAAATATTGTAAGAAAAAAAAGAAATCTATTTGAATTGGTTAACATCTGTGCAGTTAATGAGATGTTAAACAGGCCTAAAAATGATCAAAAACACAGTCTGTATATGTCTTATAAGAGATATGTACTGCACTGTAAGCTAAGAGAGGAGAAAGACTTAAGAGAATTACTACACAGTCTCGTCACTTTACATTTTTAGGCACAGGATGTTCTGCGTAGGTATTATTGCTCCCTGCTCACAACCACATCGGTTATCATAAGACGGGTCTATATTTACCATTCCTCTATTAGCACATCCCTCCTTACACTATACTGTATTTTGCGGTGTGTTATATTTGATACCAGTGCAGCTGTGCTATACAGGCTGCTTCACTGACTCAGACATCAGAAGTGTTATAGTCGTTTCTGTTTGACAAATACACCAAGTGCACATTTTCACCTCGCTGAGCTTGTTGAGGGGCTCCAGGACTTCCTTCTCCACTTTCATCTCAAACTCTGCCAGCAGGTTGGCCAACATCTTCTCCATGAAGCAGCACATCTCCAGCACCTTCCTGTCTCACACAGATGCACACAGCTCACGGCCAAATCTCGTCTCCAAAAATATGTTTTCAGGGTTGCATTTTTAATGTTATAATGTTATGTTTATTATTAGGTATGACAGTACAGGGAGAAGAACTATTAAATGTGAACAGGGGAGGATCGAGTACACGATGGAGAGCTTGAAACAAGAAATTGATATTTTACATATTCAGGTGACACAACAGTTAGTTGTAACTCCCCTTGTTTGTCTATTTGAGCCTTGAAATATAAAAGAGATGTAAGAGGTTTTAGTCACAAGCTTTCGACCATGTGCGAGATCCTCTTCCTTTTTCATCCAGAACTGAAAACATGAAGACTACCATACTAAAGTCATGAGGTTATCACATGACCATTAATAAGGATTTTAGCTCAAGAGGGAGGGAGGGATTGAGGGATAACTGTTGAGGATCAAACCTGTCACCTGATAGGGGACTCTGCATCAAAGTCCTTCAGGCTTTCGGCCATGCTGATAGACAGCAGCATCAGAGGGAGCTTTTTCTGTAGAGACACAAGCAGATGTAACACCTTTCAGTCACCCATTGAAAACAGCGATTACTCAGCGTGTTCACGTGGCCACAGAAATCTCAGTACCATTCGTTTTTCGGTCTCCAGCCCCGTCTGACTCTGCATGCAGCTATGCAGCTTCTTGTACAGCACCTGTGCCGCTTTCTTGGCTGGTTCCACCCGCTGCTCCACCTTTACTCAGTCAGAGACACACAGGCACGCAGTGAAATTTAGAGCTCAAACAATGTCATGTGTTAACCAGCAGCATGATACTCTGCTTGGTTTGTTAATAAGAGAGTTAATGACCAACAACAGTCATTTATGTTCTCTGATGTCATCGGTATCAAAAATGCTGTGTGCTAACAATATTACATAACAAGAAAATGATATTAGACTGACAACAACGTTATAGTGGGTGTATCCTTCACTGCTCATAGCACAATAAAGTTAAAGATAGAAAAGTATAAACTGTAGGGATTAAAGTTTTCTCTGTTTCTCACCATGACGAGGTCTTCATGTAGAAGTTCAGTGGCATCTTGTGTCCTGCAGGTGTGTATGTTGTGTTGGTTAGTGTACATGGAAACAACTCTAATGTCAACACTAGGGTTGATTTTTGATTAATCTTCAAAAAATTGACTTTTCCTGTTAACGAATCTGACATAAGCAAAAATGCCAAAACATTTAGTGAGTACAGGTTTTCATTTGCCATCACTGATCTGTATTACTGTAGATTAAATAAAGTGTCAACACATCTTTGGACTGTTGAGAAGAAATTTGACTCTGGAAAGAATGTGATTGTCGGTTTTCCAAATTCTACCATTTTATAGACTAAATGACGAAGTGGTTAATCACAAAAAAACAAAAACAAAACCTAATCGGAATAATAAGATTAGATGAAAATGAAAATGACAACAATGTACAGTACATTATAGATGGTCTTCTAAATGGACAGAGAATTGACATTTTGACCTGAAATTTGTGTCAAGCATTAAAATCTCTCACAGAGACTGAAATGAACATATGTGATCATATTTCAAATCCATTTATAGTCAAATGAATATGTTCATGGAAGGAAGGAAGTGAAAACAGGAAAACTACTGGGGGTTACCAGGGTTGTACTTAAGCGTGACATGGTTTCAACCACATGCCAATGGCAGCATGCTAACGCTAACAAATGTTACCACAAACATCTGGGAAAAGAGGATAAGTTGGATAACCAAAGTCAGAGGGATTCATTCTTTTAGAATCATGAATGTATGAACAAAGTTTAACAGCAATACATCCAATAGTTTTTGAGGTTTTTCAGCCTTGAACAATGGACCAACCTTGCTGCAGAGCCAACCTGCTAGCATACCTAAAAAGTACCAAGGTTTTGCCACTGCACATGCTAACTTAACACCAAGTATAAATAGTTCTTATAATATATGTTGAATAAATGCTTCACGTGCTGTTGGAACAGCTTTTAAAGGGCTAAGAAACATTAGACTCATGTCGTAATTTAGAGATGATGGTAATAATGATAACAGATAATAATCAAGTACAAACAGCTAGACTTCGTTTTCCGGTCTACAAATAGATAAATACTTAAATAGAGCAACTTAAAACCACACCATAATCTAACAAAAAAGGCTGTAGGCTGAGGCAGAAGCATATAACACTTGCAACAACCTCAAAAGGTAACTTAACTCAACCAAAAGCACTGCAGAGGCCTTGTACTTTAATATTTAAGCATATGTCTTGTGCTCTCAACCCATAGTATAACTGGACATTTTTAGACCAGATTGATAAACAGTCTAAATATGGATTTGTAGTTTAGTTCAGTACCCGCTCTGTGAGAGGAAGGAAGAGTCAAAACACCAAAAATCATCCTCTATCTCTGCTGCGTTAAGCATGGGTTTGAAAAGGAAGGAACGAATGAGATCAACATTGTGGTGAAATACAACAAACCTTTCTGCAGAGCTTTTTTGACATCTTCAAGCTGGTATTACACCAGAAGGAAACCCAACCCAGTTCACAATGAGGTCAGATGAGCTTCAGCAACTCCAAGGTGTCATTTTTTTAATTTCTACCTCTGATCCTGACATCTGACGTTTGAAAACATAAAGAGGTCAAATCCCCAGTGTGTTTGTGCCACGAGCCAGTTCCCTTTTCTCTCACTCTCATTTTAACTTTTCCCTTTTCAGACAGAAAAGGTATATTATTCCCCAAAGAGTAAAACTACATCAGGGCATGTGAAACAGATGTGCTGCATGCTATTTAGAAAGTAAATGTGTATGTGTGTTTGTGTGTTTGTGTGTGTGTGCCAGATCATTAGTCAGTGTTGGCCATTGCTGACATAATCTAGTTATGAAAAACTGATTTATCACTCACAATATGCAGTGTATTTTTTAACTTTGTGACAACCCTCCGCTATCCATTCAAACTGTACGTGTTAATACTTTGTGTGTGCGTGTAAATATATGTTATTCCAATATCAAAGGTCACCCTGGCAGTGTCTGCACAAAGTGAGAACTGTGTGAAGTGCTGCTGTGGAAGTTTGGAGCCCACGTTGCTCTGCAGCAGATGCATGCTGTGCAGATTTATTATTAAACCTGAATGCGTCACAGATAGCAGCAGTATGGCCTGCAAACATACACACTAGCCTTGCTGCATGCAACGTTTTCACCAAGAAAACCAGACAGTGTGTGGGCATGTCACTTGGTTTCCCACTCAGCTGCACATCAGTCATTGTCACGCACAGATGCACAATTGAAACTTTCTTGTGAGGTAATGAGCAGCAAAAGCAAAGAATTGTTTTTTTATTTATTTTTAGATTACCAGGAGAGCTAAAAACTGAAGAAAGAATGCTAAAAATATTAAAAAATAAGAATTGTAATCTTCTTTTCATTCTGTCATGGTGTTTGACCTCAGAGATTATGTCACAACCTCAGGAAAAACCGACCTGTTACAATTACCACTGCCTTTACTATGTGTTGCAGAACATACACCACATCCTAGGGGCAGTTCATCCACCAGGGTCTCTCGAACCTCGGTGGCCCACACTGGTCTCTGACTTTCACGCGTTGTTGAGTCTGAGGTTTCCTTCAAAAACCCAAACAACGCGCTTCGCATTCGAGAGGAACCTGAAACCGAGGCCCTCCTGCTTTTACACACCTTTCGACACCATATTTGCAACAGTGAAAACAAGAACATGAAATCAACATTTCCTCATAACTGAACTCAGTTTTAAATGTCTGAGAGAAAAATAAAATGAGTGTTTGAGGGTGTGGCGGCAAAATTTTAAGGGTTCTGTTCTGAGAAGGGGCGTGTGTTTTTTTTAACTCATGAATTGAACCTTAAATTCAAAGAGGAAAAACGGATTTATCGTTTTAAAAGTTCCATAGTGTAGCTTTAAACCACTTTTAAACCACTGTGACTACCATGAAATTCAAATGAGTTAACCATGAATTCTTAAATCTGTCAATCAATGTAAATCATGAGAGCAACATCCTCTCCTACACAAAAATCATCTGGATCCAAACAACACTTGAAAGCCATTGAATTCAGTGTAGATTTGAGTGTGAGAGCCTTGATATGTGTGTGTGTGTGTGTGTGTGTGTTACAGTTTCAGAATACATAAGCACTCACCTCGCTGTAGAGCCAAACTGCTTCAAGATGCTCAGAGACTGCCGGAGCATGCTGGCTGTGAAGTCCAACCAGCTTTTCTCTAACCTGACCTCCTCTCTTACAACCTGAAGGTATCCTTCTCTGAAAGAAAAAAAACCCTGTCCACTCCGAGTCCAGCGGTGTCACTTCATCAGGTAAGAGATCAGGTACAGACTGGTTGCCTCTGCCTGTGTGGTTGTAGTCTCTATCTGT